>NC_053496.1:6687790-6987790 GCF_905171775.1 Rana temporaria
AATCAGGGATTCAGCTTCCAGGCCGTCAAATTTAGATGCCGTAAGGCAGGGTGGAGGATCGGACCTTGCGATAGCAGGTCTGGCCGTAGAGGCAGAGTCCAAGGGTCTCCCACTACCATCTTCAGGATTAGTGAATACCATGCCCTTCTGGGCCATGCTGGAGCTACCAGGATGACTGGTATGTGCTCCACCCTGATCCTGCGCAGCAGGCGGGGTAGTAACTGGAGCGGGGGAAATGCATAAAGAAGTTTGAACTGATGCCAAGGGCAAACTAACGCATCGGTTCCGCAGGCTCTGGGATCCCTTGTGCGGGACATGAACCTGTCTAGCTTCTTGTTTAGTCTCGATGCCATGATATCCACGTCCGGCACTCCCCACTTCTGGCAGAGTGTCTGAAAGACCTGTGGATGCAGAGACCACTCCCCCGGCAATAGAGTCTGGCGACTTAAGAAGTCCGCCTGTAGGTTGTCCACTCCGGGAATTCTGGTATTAGAGGGCCCCTGTCCCAGGGAGGGCTGGCGCTTAAACGCGGGCCCTCTGGCTTTCTTCTTGACTGGCAAGAGAGTGCTTTTGCCGCTTGATATAGTCTGAATATATCTATCCAGATCTTCTCCGAAGAGACGTCCTCCATGGAAGGGAAACCCTACCAGGAGTTTTTTGCACGGGGGCTCAGCCTCCCAATTCTTCAACCATAAGAGCCTTCTCATATGGATTAGAAATAAGGATAAACGTGACGCCTGCTGGATGGAGTCCTTGATAGCATCCACCGTAAAGCGTATAGCCCTGGGTATATCCGAAAATTCCTCTGCCTGTTGGGCAGGGATAAGTTTAAGCATTTGCTTAGTCTTATCTGAAAATGCTTGGGTAATTCCAATAGCAGCCACAGCGGGCTGAACTATCGCCCCTGCTGAAGTAAAGGAGGCTTTCAGTAATGTTTCCAAGCGTTTATCAACCGGATCCTTAAACACCTGTAAGTTTTCTACAGGGCAAGTTAAAGATCTGTTCACATAGGAGATGGCTGCGTCCACCGCCGGGGGCGCCCATCTTTTGGAGAATTTCTCCTCCATAGGATATAAAACAGAGAATTTTTTAGGTGGTAAAAAGACTCTATCTGGCTTAATCCAATCCTGAAACATGACCTCCTCGAGTAGAGGATGAATTGGGAAAACTGCGTTGCTTTGAGGCGTTCTTAAAGAGCCTAAAGCTGAAACCGCCGATACTTGAGGTTCTGGTATGGGTAACTTAAATGCCTCATGGACCATGTCCGTTAAGGCCTGAACCCACAAACTTTCCCCTTGGGAGGCTGAACCAGACCCCTCAGTATCCGGATCCTCGATCTCTGAACCACCCTGGTCCAAAGCGTCAAGTCTATCCAATTCCCCTAGGGAAAGGATTTCTGTGTCTGAGGGTTCTTGCTCGGGTGACGGAGACCTAGTCCGCTTTCTACCCGATATAGCTTTAGCTATCCTTTTTGCCATTCTTTTCTCTAGTTCACCTAAAGAAACAGCAAGAATTCTCTCAGTGACAAAGCCGGGGTTGGACTGACCTGGATCAGCCCCAGCACCAGATCCCCCAGGTCCCATCAAGGCGTGCCCTGATATGTCCTGTGGGGAGAGCAGCGGCATAGCCGTGTCTGAGCCCTCGGATTTTGCGGGGGAATCCCCACCCCTTGTACCCTCTGACCCAGAAGGCATGGTACAATACCGAGGTACACCTGCTATCACCCAGCCACAGACGTAGCTAAGGGGATCTGTCGGTTTGGGAGCGATAGAGACTAACGCCCAAACTGAGAAGGGAGATCAGCAGTTCTTTCCCTTCTTCTTTTTCTTTTTTTTTTTTTGAAGAGGAAAAGAAACCACTCTGTCTCCCACTAAGTATTGCCAATAGCCATCTGCTGAAAAAAGGAAAAGAAAACCTATCTGTAGGTTTGACAGTCCTTAGAAAAAACTGCAATTCTTCCTTTCGCCACCGGGTGTCCTCGGCGTGCTCCGCTCTGTGTCCTCCTCTCCTCTAGCTCAGGATGACACTGAGCTCTTGGCAGCTAATGGAAGGACCTCCCCTTCCTTTATTTGTGATTCGCCGCCCAACGGGACGCGCCCCCACCACGGAAACGGCGCGAAAATCGTTTATATCTCAGGCACGCGCGCGCGCGCCCGTCGGCGGGGGCCATCACACATGGAGGAGGACGGAGCAGCGCAGGCACCCAGGCAGGTAAGCCCTTTAGGTAGGTCACAGACCTCCTTTTAGCATGGGAAAAGACTCCCCTCTTACAGAGATCCCACACCTAGCGCCAGCAGCCCAGCTAAACAACACTTACCAGGGAGGTCACATATTACTGGGGAAAAAAGATTGAATCATCCTGTCTCTGTCATAGACATAGTGATTCCTTGCCAATGCAGAGCATACCCAGGCCTGTCCCCCTGTGCACCCCCTGTAGGGAACCTGCTAAGAACCAAGTTCCGCAGGCTCCCCAATACTTACCTGCTCCATGCCGCAGGACTTTTGCACAGCAAGAGGTCCAATCTTCCCCCATCTCCGTGGGTGGCGTCTAGACCTTCAGGCCCTGGGTTCCTATGAAGGAGCCACTGTCCTGGGCCCATATAGCACCCTGGCAACAGAAACATTAGGCCCCCAAAGGTTTCTAAGTTCTGGGCCCAGGGTCCAGCTCTCTGAACAGAAAGCATTATGGGCTACACCCCAATGGTTTGGGGTCCGGTTGCTGACCACTTTAGCACTGAGGCCTTTGGACAGAACCGGTTAGCCCACCTTAATCCCAAGGATGTGGAGGTAAGCTAAACCATGACCAACACCTAAGACACTGGCGAAAAAACTGAGGTACTCCTCCTATGGGAGGGGGTTATATAGGGAGGGGCACTTCCTGTTTGAGATTGCCAGTGTCCATCACCTGAAGGTACTCCATATAACCCATATAGTAATGAATATGCCGCTCTGTGTCCCGTGATGTACGAGAAAGAAACATACATACATATATATATATATGGGGGTTATGAGTAATTTTCTAACAAAAAAATTATGATTCTTGCATGTAGGAGAGAAGTGCCAAAATAGGCCCGGTATGGAAGTGGTTAAAAATTAGATTTATTTTTTTCCAATTTATTTATTTTTTACGCTGTCCCTTTCATTTTTTTTTTTGATCATTTTTATTCCTATTACAAGGACTTAGGGCTTCACCGATACCGATATTAGTGCCGATACCAAGCACGTGCGTGGGTGACGTTGCATTTGCACAAGTACCGATACGTTCTGGCTCGGTCCTTTCAGCTGTCAGTGGGATTTCCCCCGCTAACAGCTGAAATGTAAAGAAAAGAATGCCGGCAATTATTGGTTGTTAAGGAGCGGGGCCACCGCGTTTTTAATAACCAATGACATTTCAGCTGTCTGCGGGATGCTGCTCGCTGCTCTCCTCCTCCCCTCCCGCCAGCTGTCATCCTCCTGTCCTGAAGGAAAGTGAGAGCAGCGCCATCTAGGAGGAGGAGAGGCCGCTTGTGCATGCACACTGGACTGTGGATGGGGTGCACTGTGTGTTGTGATTATAGACCAAGTGTTGGTTGGAAATGATGGGTGGGTATGCCCAGGTCTGATTAGTACAGAGGGCTCCGATCCGCATTTCCTCTGACTGTGCCAGGCTATCTGGGGCCCTCTCTGTCCTCTACTCCTCTCCTGACCCTATGCGGCAGACCTCTCCTTATCCTGCACCTCACATCTATCCTGCCCCTCATCGATCTACTCTACAGAACCCTGCCCCCCTCCTCACCCCATACTCATCTACTCTACAGAACCCTGCCCCCCTCACCCCATACTGATCTACTCTACAGAACCCTGCCCCCCTCACCCCATACTGACCTACTCTACAGAATCCTGCACCCCTCACCCCATACTGACCTACTCTACAGAATCCTGCACCCCTCACCCCATACTGATCTACTCTACAAAACCCTGCACCCCTCACCCCATACTGATCTACTCTACAGAACCCTACACCCCTCACCCCATACTGATCGACTCTACAGAACCCTGCCCCCCTCCTCACCCCATACTGATCTACTCTACAGGACCCTGCCCCCCCTCCTCACCCCATACTGATCGACTCTACAGGACCCTGCACCCCTCACCACAAACTGATCTACTCTACAAAATCCTGCACCCCCTTCACCCCAGACTGATCTACTCTACAGAACCCTTCACCCCCTCATCCCATACTGATCTACTCTACTCTACAAACCCTGCAACCCCAACCCCATACTGACCTACTCTACAAAACTCTGCACCCCTCACTACACACCCTGCCCCCACCTCGTAGAACACTGCACCACACACTGACTTGGGGTTCCCAGTTACCCAACACAGGATGGGGAAGGGCGCCAAATTTTAGTCTTGCCTAGGGCAGCACAAAACCATAAAATACACCACTGCACCCGTGTGAAGGTGGCCAAAAGAAAAAAACTCTTCAATTATATCGACAGCTTTCAAAAGACAATCACGTTTTTTCTTAAATCTAAAAAAAACACTCACCTCATATTTTCTGTAGTTGACAAGAAGTGCGAGCAAAACAACAGCGTCGTAGCCATGCTCCCTGCGACTCGGGGGATTGGACATGATCTAGACCAAGAGCAAACAGCAATTAGGTGGCAGAACAGGGGTGCACAGCACAGCCTAGGCAGGGATACCCCGGTGTACTACTGATACAACGGGGGGGGGGGTGCTCTGATGTGGCTCACAATCTCAAACCAGTAAATCAGCTCATGTGTATCCTGCTTCCTCTGCTCCTTGCACTCTGATGCTCTGGGTTGGCTGGTCTGCAACCCATTGATCTCGATCTGGGCTTGCCGAACCCGCCATCCCAGAGCATGGCCATGCTGGCCATGCTCTGGGATGGCGGGTTCGGCAAGCCCAGATCGAGATCAATGGGTTGCAGACCAGCCAACCCAGAGCATCAGAGTGCAAGGAGCAGAGGAAGCAGAGGAAGCAGGAGCCACATGAGCCGATACTTCCTCTATAGCTCCAGCTGCTTCTGTCCCAGGTGGAGTGATACAGAGTGCACTTCGCCTGGGACCTTTCTAACAGCCTAGAGAGCGATGCCAGCAGAAGCTGGAAGAGGGAAAACAAATAATCTGTGTATTTGGGTCTAGGTCAGACCTCAGTGGCCATCATCTCACATCAATGAACATAGCCGTCTGTCTGCCGTTCAGCTTTAGGAATGTCTGGGTAGAAGGTTTCTGCACTAACGAGATGCAACCTATAAGAGATTACACACACACACACACACACACGTACCTGCAGGATCGCTTCAAAAATGCTATTGATCATTACATATTCCAGAATGGTGTTCTGGCTGATGTTATCCGTCACCTGAAAAAAAAAAAAAAAAAAAAAAAAACAGCATCATCATAAATGAATGCACATGCAAAAAACATAGGAGAAACTACCCCCACCCCATGGCACTGCTGGCTTTCCTTTCCGACTGGATACACAGGCAGATGTAAATAAAAAAAAAAAATATATATATATATATATATATATATATATATATCCCCCCTGCACGTTACGCAAAATCCCTTGCACATTACACAGAGCCCCCCCCCCGCACACATTACACAGCCCCCCCAGAAACACATTACACAGGCCCCCCCCGCACACGTTATACAGGCACACACATCACACAGGCCCCCCCCCCACACGTTACACAGGCACCCCCCCGCACACGTTACACAGGCCCCCCCGCACACGTTACACAGGCACCCCCCCGCACATGTTACACAGGCCCCCCCCCCCCGCACACGTTACACAGGCCCCCCCCGCACACGTTACACACATACCCCCCCCCCTGCACATCACACACAGACCCCCCCCGCACATTACACACAGACCCCCCCCCGCACATTACACACAGACCCCCCGCCCCCCCGCACATTATACAGTTCCCTCCCCCCCTGCATATTATACAGATCCCCCCTCTTCCTGCGCATTACACAGATCCCCCCCCCCCCCTGCACATTACACAGCCCCCCTTTCTCATACAACATCAGTGCGCAGTTCCACAAATGCGCTTCTGGAAGAATGGTCAAACAGTCTTCCAGAAGCGCCCCTGTAATGTGCAGGGGGGCTGTGTAACGTGTAGGGGACCTGTGTGACGTCACCCCCTTGCAAATTACACAATACACAGCCCTTTTATTAAATTATACAGCCCCCTTGCACTCTCAGGAGACCCCCAGCCTCCTGGGACAGCACTGCCAGCATACTCTAAGGTTAGGGGGGGATCACTGCCAGCCCCTTCTTATATAATGCTCCTCCTGTGTCACGGCCATTGTACATCAAAGATTCTAAATACCTCATTAACACTGTTCTTTCACGCTACCCGGTCACGTGACCGCTCTCCTCTGAGGTTTCATGGACGGTCACGTGACCGCTCTCTCCTCCTCGAATCTAAAAGTTACACTCGGAGGAGAGCGGCTGGAAAGAACGGCGTTAATGAGGTATTTAGAAGCTTCGGTTAACAATGACAGTGACACAGGGGGAGCGGTGTATGAGAAGGGGCTGGCAGTGCTGTCCCAGGACGAGGAGAGGCGGGGCTACCGTCCTGACAGATAAAAAAAAAAAAAACCTTCTGCCTTTACAATCACTTTAATGCACCGGATCCATCTAATCCTGATCCCCATCTGTATACTGCATTTGCCGGCGTATAAGACGATCTTTTGGATGAAAAAAAATGCATCCAAAGTCGGGGGTCGTCTTATACGCCGGATCTGTCTCCGTCAGGCTGCGGACATCCATGATTTAAAAGCCGCGCCTCCTCCTCAGACAGTTCCGTGATAGGCGGAACACTCATTTTCCCAGCGGGGCCTCCGTTTAGTGTTCCGCCTATCACGGATGCCTTCTCATCCTCGGACGAGAGGACGTCCGTGATAGGCGGAACACTCATTTTCCCAGCAGAGCCTCTGTTCAGTGTTCCGCCTATCACGGATGCCTTCTCATCCTCGGACGAGAGGACGTCCGTGATAGGCGGAACACAGAACAGAGGCGCTGCTGGGAAAATGTGTGTCCCGCCTATCACGGAACAGTTTGAGGAGGAGGCGCTGCTTTTGAATCATGGATGCCCGCAGCCTGAAACATGGATGTCCGCAGCAAAAAAATAAGGTAGGGAGATCGTCTTGGCCGGCACAGTGGAGGCATGTGATGGACAGTGGAGGCATGTGATGGACAGTGGAAGCATGGAATGGCACGGCACAGTGGGGCATGGAATGGCACGGCACAGTGGGGCATGGAATGGCACGGCACAGTGGGGCATGGAATGGCACGGCACAGTGGGGCATGGAATGGCACGGGCATGGAATGGCACGGCATGGCGGGGCATGGAATGGCACGGCACGGCGGGGCATGGAATGGCACGGCACGGCGGGGCATGGAATGGCACGGCGGGGCATGGAATGGCACGGCACGGCGGGGAATGGCACGGCACGGCGGGGCATGGAATGGCACGGCACAGCAGGGAATGGAATGGCACGGCACAGCAGGGAATGGAATGGCACGGCACAGCGGGGCATGGAATGGCACGGCACAGCGGGGCATGGAATGGCACGGCACAGTGGGGCATGGAATGGCACGGCACAGTGGGGCATGGAATGGCACGGCACAGTGGGGCATGGAATGGCACGGCACAGTGGGGCATGGAATGGCACGACACAGTGGGGCATGTAATGGCACGGCACTGTGGGGCATGTAATGGCACGGCACTGTGGGGCATGGAATGGCACGGCACAGTGAGGAATGGAATGGAATGGCACAGTGAGATTTGAAAAACGCCCGTTTCTGTCAGCGGTTGTTCCTGTCAGCGGTTGTTCCGGCTACCCCTCAGCTTCCAGACAGACTAGTAGGAAGGGGGTCCTCTTATATGGCGAGTATATCCCAAAACCAACATTTTTCCTGGAAAAATAGGGGGTCGTCTTATACGCCGGCAAATACGGTAATAACCTCTGCCTGTCCAATTTCTGACCCGGCCTGTAGTATATTGAACGCAATGAGCGGTAAAATAAATATAATTAATTTATAAAAAAAAAATATATAAAAAAAAAAAAAAAAAAACGGTATTTACTCACCGTCACCAGACAGAGCAGCAGCTTCAAGCAGAGGCTCTTTAAGCTCTCAGAGCCGTCCCCACAGAGGAGAATATCCAGACTTTCCATCAGGTTCTATGGACAGAACAATGCGTATTATACTCAAAAACATTACTGTATGCTGAAAATATTCCATTTCTAATAAAAAAAATTATATATAATAACAACAACAACAACACCACCACACATTGACTTTATCGGATGATTGGGAGACCCGTTCTTTGCATCGAATGTATCCCACTTATAGACCCGCCCTTTTCTGGAACTTTTCGTTAACAAGTATAAATCAGTGTTTTTTGCTAGAAAATTACTTGGAACCCCCCAAACATAAATATATATTTTTCAGCAGAGATCCTAGAGAATAAAATAGTGGACCATACAATTTTATATGTCACACAGAACTTCAGTCATTTTTTTTCATCTATTACCGTATTTACTCGAGTATAAGCCGAGGCACCTCATTTTAGCACAAAAAAATAAATGGGAAAACGTATTGATTCAAGTATAAGCCTAAAGGTGAGAATGCAGCAGCTACTGTAAGCGGAAAAGAGGGTCAACAATGCCCATTTGCACGCCTCAATGGGCCCATTGCAACCTCACTGTGCCAACCTCACTGTGCCCACAGCAACCTCACTGTGCCCAACCTCACGGTGCACATTGCAACCTCACTGGGCCCATTGCAACCTTACTGTGCCAAGCTCACTGTGCCCAACCTCACTGTGCCTATTTCAACCTCACTGTGCCCAACCTCACTGTGCCCATTGCAACCTCACTGTGCCAACCTCACTGTTCCCAACCTCACTGTGCCCATCTCACTGTGCCCATCGCAACCTCACTGTGCCCACTGCAACCTCACTGTGCCCGAGTCAGTGTACCTGAAATTGAAAGGGGGCGGGCGTCCATTGTTTAAAAGTCGCGGTCTCCTCCTGGTCCCTTCCGTGGTAGGCGGAACCGTGTCTGCCGAGAAATGGCCATCACGGACGTCCTCGCATCCTCGGACAGTTTCCCAGCAGACACTGTGTTCAGTGCTCAACCAACCACGGACGTCCTCTTGTCCGAAGATGAAAAGACGTCCGTGAATGGCGCAACACTGAACACAGTGTCTGCTGGGAAACTGAGTCCGAGGACGAGAGGACGTCCGTGATAGGCGGAACTGTGTCAGCTGAGAAACGCCTATCACAGAAAGGGACCAGGAGGAGACCGCGACTTTTAAACAATGGACGCCCGCACAGGTACACAGACTCGAGTACAAGCCGAGGGTGGGGGGTATTTTCAGTCTTAAAAAAAAAAAGGCTGAAAAAACTCGGCTTATACTCTGGTATATACGGTAGATCTTCTGCCCTTGTTGTTTTAACTTTGAATATTGTTTTTAACTTGGAATATTACAAAAAAAAAAATTCTGCCAGTAAATACGTTATACAGCCCACTTCCTCTTTCTTGTCTGAAAAAACGTCTAGGCTTATGACATCATGCACAGCTCCAACTCGCTCTCTTGTCAGGAAGGGAGTCGTAAGAAGTGAACAGGCAGCAGCTTCAGTTGCCCACAGTCAAAATGGCTGCAGCCAGACTCGGTGGAGGGAGATTTCGGCAGCATATTTGGCAAGTACAGAATAACAGTATATATAAAATAACATAAAAATTGGTTGGAGGGAAGCTTGCCATTTTAAAGCGCGACACGTCTGGTATCCATTTACTCGCCGTAACATCAGCTTTTATATTTTTCAAAAAAATTGGGTTAAGATTTTTTTTTATTTTTTTTGCATTAAAACCCCCAAATAAAGAGTTTTTTTTTTTTTTCTTAAAAAAAAAATGCGTTTTTGAAAAACCACTCTGCAAATACCATGGGACATAAAAAAATTGCAACACCCACCATTTTATTCTATTTTTTGGATTAGGGCTTCTATTTTGTCTGGCAACCGGAATTTCAATCTCTCTCTTCGATCCTTGTTGGTCCGCGCTCTTATATTCATTATTTGGCAAGTCCATTCTACGCCTCACTTTTGTATAATACTAGATTTATTCATTATTGTAGCGAACCATTTAATTACGTATTTTTGTAAATACCCATCACAAGATAAAACGTAATTCATTTTTATTTTTTCAAAATGTTATAAAAAATGTATTCTCCTGCTGTTCTTTTGCTATATTTTTTAGCATTCAATCCATACAACACTTTAACCGGTTAAGACCCGGGCCATTATGCAGGTTAAGGACCTGGCCCCTTTTTTGCGATTCGGCACTGCCTGGCTTTAACTGAAAATTGCGCGGTCGTGCGACGTGGCTCCCAAAAATAATTTACGTCCTTTTTTTCCCACAAATAGAGCTTTCTTTTGGTGGTATTTGATCACCTCTGCGGTTTTTATTTTCTGCGCTATAAACAAAAATAGAGCGACAATTTTGAAAAAAATTAAAAAAAAAAATATTTTTTGCTATAATAAATATCCCCCAAAAATATATATAAAAAAAAAGTTTTTTTCCTCAGATTAGGCCGATACGTATTCTACCTATTTCTGGTCTAAAGACAGGTATTTGCACCCACTTCCGGCCACAGTTTCGGGTTTACTACGGGCAGAACGTCACCTCCCGTCCTCCCACCATTGTGCTCTGGGAACACTCAGCTCCCAGAGCACAGCGTGAGCCAATCAGCGGCGCAGCGCAACTCGCGCATGCGCCGTAGGGAACCGGGCAGTGAATCCGGAGCGCTTCACTTCCTGGTTCCCTCACTGAGGATGGCGGGGGGGGGGGGGGGGGCAGCATAGTGACGAGCGATCGCTCATCCTCTGCTGCGGGCGGCGCTGGACTCCAGGACAGGTAAGTGTCCTAATAGTAAAAGTCAGCAGCTGCAGTATTTGTACCTGCTGGCTTTTAATATTTTTTTATACTGGCACATCGTCTTTAAAAAGTCTCCTGAAGAAGCTCTTTGAAGTGAAACATGTAGAGGAGGTAGTGTTTGTATCTGTATATGAATTGACCCAATAGTACAGTATTTTTTTTTTATAACATTTTAATGTTAATAAAATTTATATTTTTCCCATACAAAATTTATTATTCATTACACCTTAAAAAGTCCCGTAGTTTTCCTTTTTTTTTTTTCCATGTATCCACCATTTTATTCTCTCGGGCCTCTGCTTTATAAAATAAATTATATATATATATATATATATTTTTTTTTGTATTTATTTATTTATTTTATATATATATATATATATATATATATATATATATATATATATATATATATATATATATATGTTTAGGGGTTCTAAGTAATTTTTGAGCAAAGAATACAGATTGTTACATGTGAAAAAATAAAAATAAAATAAAAAATGCCACTAAAGCCCCGGAGCTGAAGTGGTAAAAATCAAAGTGGCTTCTTCTTCTATGGGACACTCACCTTCATTCGAAGTTCTGCCTTATCGAACCCCATCAGCATGTTAATGATGTCGAACCCCGACGTCGGCTTGTTCTTCTGATGAACGCCCCGAATTAAAGCACACAGGGTCTGCAAACAAAAAAAAAAAAGTTAAATTGTATCACATATCTGCAGAACAGGAGATGACTGGAATGTAATCAAGGCATTTCCCTGTTCTGCCTAGTGACAGGACAGTGATCTACTGCTCCCTGTCATCGGGAGACGTGATCACTGTTGTGTCAGAGGTAGCTCATCCCCCCCCCCCCACAGTTAGAATCACTCCCTAGGACACATGTAACCCCTTCCTCGCCCCCTAGTGGTTAACCCCTTCCCTGCCAGTGTCATTTACGTCGGCAGAATGGCACGGCTGCGCAAAGCAACGTACCTGTACGTCGCTTTTAAATCGCGGCATTGTGGGTGGGTGCGCGCACCCGCTCCGTGACCGTGCCCGCGATCGTGTCACGGAGAGATGCCTGTGTAAACAAGGCATTTCCCTGTTCTGCCTAGCAACATGACAGAGTGAGTGAGTAACTTGTATAGCGCAACAAATGCGATCTTAATCGCCTCAAGGCGCTTTGCATCCAGTGTTGTCCTTCAGAAGAGGTGGGTCTTTAGTTTTTTCCTTCTTCCAAGTGGATGGTAGTGGGTAGAGCGTTCCAGAGCCGTGGTCCTTTGATTGCAACATGACAGAGATCTACTACTCCCTCTCATCGGGAGCAGTGATCACGGTCGTGTCACTGGTAGCCCACCCCCCCACCGTTAGAAACACTCCCTAGGACACACTTAACCCCTTCAGCGCCCCCTTCCCTGCCAGTCATATTTACACAGTAATCAGTGCATTTTTTTATAGCACTGATCGCTGTATAAATGACAATGGTCGCAAAATAGCTTCAAAAGTGTCCGATGTGTCCGCTATAATGTCGCAGTCACGATAAAAAAAAAGAAGAAAAAAAAACGCAGATCGCCGCCGTTACTAAAAAAAAAAAAAAAAAAATAATAATAATAATAATAATAATAATAATAATAATAATAATAATAATAATAATAATAATAATAATATTATTATTATTATTATTAATAAAAACGCCATAAAACTTTCCCTTATTTTGAAGACGCTATAAACTTTTGCGCAAACCAATCAATAAACGCTTATTGCGATTTTTTTTTACCAAAAATAGGTAGAAGAATACGTATCGGCCTAAACTGAGGGAAAAAAAATGTTCTATACATCTTTTTTGGGGGATATTTATTATAGCAAAAAAGTAAAAAATATTGCATTTTTTTCAAAATTGTCGCTCTATTTTTTTTTTTTGCGCAAAAAATAAAGACCGCAGAGGTGATCAAATACCACCAAAAGAAAGAAAGATTTTTTTTTTTTAACAAAAATATGCATTCTTCTACTGTGGAAAAAAAAAAAAAATTTATATATTTTTTGAGGATATTTAGTATAGCAGAAAGAAAAAACATGATTGCTTTTTTTTCAAAATTGTCGTTCCTTTTTTTGTTTATAGTGCAAAAAAAAAAATATGTAGAAGAAGAATACGTATCGGCCTAAACTGAGGAAAAAAAATTGTAATATATATATATATATATATATATATACACACACACACACTATTATTTTTTTGCGCTATAAACAAAAAAAGAGCAACAATATTGGAAAAAAAATGCAATATTTTTTACTTTTTGCTATAATAAATATCCCCCCCCAAAAAAAATTATATATATATATATATATATATATATATATATATATATATATATATATATATATATATATATATATATATATATATATATATACACACACATATTTATATATATTTGGGGGGGATATTTATTATAGCAAATAGTAAAAAAAGCTGAGTTAGGCTTACCGGTAACTCCTTTTCTGAGAGTCTTCCAGGACAGCCCATGAGACCTAGGGCTCCTCCTACCAGGACAGGAAACACGTTAACCCCCACCAGATAAAAGGGCGGTCCTCCAGGCCCCATGCCAGTCTTCTCGAGAACCGTAGGACTACCCTGAAAAACATATGCATTAATAACACATAACTTCCATACAACAAAACCGGGTGGGAATCCGGCTGTCCTGGAAGACTCTCAGAAAAGGAGTTACCGGTAAGCCTAACTCAGCTTTTCTCTCAAGCGTCTTCCAGGACAGCCCATGAGACGATGAGCCAGAACTTACCAGTCTAGGGTGGGACAACTGCCTGAAGGACCTTTCGACCAAACGCCTGATCTTGAGCTGATAGCAGATCCAGGCGATAATGCTTAATAAAGGTCGAGTAACTGGACCATGTGGCAGCTTTACAGATTTGTTCCGGTGAAGCACCAGCCCTCTCAGCCCAAGACGCAGCCAAAGCCCTTGTTGAATGCGCTGTAACAAAAGGTGTGGGAACTTCTCTGATTTTATAGGATTCTGCGATTGCCTGCTTGATCCATCTAGCCAATGTGGCTTTAGATGCACCTTTACCTTTGTGTGTACCTGAAAATAGTACAAATAAAGCGTCTGTCTTCCTGAAGGTCTTGGTGACCTCTAAATATGCAAGAAGGGTTCTTCTTACATCCAAAAAACTAAATTTCTTTTCCTGATCACCCTGTGGTGAACTACAAAAGGATGGCAGTACAATGTCCTGTGATCTGTGAAATGTACTAGCTACCTTAGGCAAAAAACCTGGATCAGTTTTTAATACAACTCGATCCTCTAGAATCGTGAGGAAAGGCTCCCTCACTGATAAGGCCTGTAACTCGCTTACTCTATGAGCTGAGGTAATAGCTACTAAAAAAATTGTTTTTAAGGTAAGTAGCTTAACAGAAATATCCTCTAAAGGTTCAAAAGGAAACTCTACCAGAGTTTGAAGTACCAGGGACAGGTCCCAAGTTGGACAACTTCTTACCACTACCGGCCTGGCCCTTGAAATGGATTTAAAGAATCTAGCTACCGTGGGATTTTCCAAAAGAGAAAACTGGAGGAAAACGCTGATAGCTGCCGCCTGTACCTTCAAGGTACTAACTGAAAGACCCTTGTCGACACCCTCTTGAAAAAATTCCAAAATAGAAGGAACATCATGCGTTGATCTTTGGTTTTCAGACAACCATGAATTAAACTTTTTCCAAACTTTGGAATAAATGGCTCTAGTGACTGGTTTTCTGCAATTTACCAAGGTTTTAATCACCTTGTCCGAAAACCCCTGAGCCTTCAGTATCTTCTCTTCAGATACCAAGCTGTTAAGCTTAATGAAACCACCTGTGGGTGTGACACTGGACCCTGCGACAGCAAGTCCTCTCTGTTCTGAAGTCTCAGTGGAGGCTCCGAGACCAGAGACTGTAGCAGGGAAAACCATGGCCTCTTGGGCCAGAAGGGGGCGATCAAAATAAGGTCTGTCTCTTCTAGGAGAAACTTCCGGAGTACTTCCGGAATGAGTCTGATCGGCGGAAAGGCATAGCAAAGGTCGAAGGGCCATGGATTTGCTAGGGCATCTATCCCCAGAGATCGATCCCCTGGGTTTAGAGAAAAGAACTCCTCTGTCTTGCCGTTTTCCTGATTCGCGAACAAATCTGCTTCGGGATAACCCCATTTGTTGGTGACCTCCGCAAAGACTTCTGGATGAAGTGACCAATTGTCTCGCTCCACCCTGTGGCGACTGAGGTAGTCTGCCAGACTGTTTTGTGTCCCCTTCAGGTGCACTGCTGAAATTGAGCCTAGATTTACTTCTGCCCAGGACAACATTTCTTGTGCTATTCCTTGAAGAATTCGACTCCTCGTGCCTCCTTGTTTGTTGAGGTACGCCACTGTCGCAATGTTGTCTGACAGAATCTGGAGATTGTGACCCCTGATCTCCGATTGAAAGGCTTGCAGGGCTCTGTGAACCGCTAGGAGTTCCCTCTGGTTCGATGAAGCTCTTGCTTCCTTCAAGGACCATTTTCCCTGTGCGACCTGATCTTTGAGGTGGGCTCCCCATCCCCAGGCGCTTGCATCTGTCGTGATCCTCTTGGATATCGAGATGGACCATGGCAGGCCTTTTGTTAGGTGCAGATTCTTTCTCCACCACCACCAACTTCTCTTTACCTTGGTAGGTAACCAAACTTTTGACTCTAGGGACCTGGCGTCCCCATCCCAATTTTCCAGAAGGAATCTCTGCAATGGTCTCTGATGGAACCTTGCCCATGGTACCGCAGGGAAACACGAGGTCATGAGACCTACCGTCCTTGAAATTTCCCTCAGCGAGACCAACTGATTGGTCTGTAAGGTTGACACTGCTTGCACCATCTTGGAGACCTTTTCTTCTGGGAGAAAAACTTTTTGGACTACTGAGCAAAAGTCGTAACCCAGGTACTTCACCCTCTGGGCTGGAACTAGGGAAGATTTTTCCCTGTTTATCAGCCAGCCCAGGGACTGAAGAAAGTCTAGCACAGTCTGGAGATCTGCTAGTAATTTTTGGTGAGATTCTGCCACTATTAATAGGTCGTCCAGGTAAGGGATGATAGTTATCGCCTTTAACCTTAGTGGAGCCAGCGCCTCCCCCAATACCTTTGTGAAGATACGAGGGGATGAGGACAGACCGAAGGGGAGGGCCTGAAATTGAAAGTGCCTGATTTCCGTTCCCATTTTTACCGCTATTCTCAGGAATTTCTGGAAAGCTGGGTGGATCGGGACATGTAGGTAAGCATCCCTTAGATCCAATGTGGCCATAAAACAGTTTGGGTAAAGCAGATTCTTGACACTGTCTCCATCCTGAAGTGCTTGTACCTGATCGATCGATTTAGAGATCGAAGGTTCAGAATGAGCCGATACTTCCCTGACGGCTTTCTGATGACAAAAATGTGGGAATAAAACCCTTTGTTCTGATCTGACCGGGGAACAGGAATCAGGACTTTTTGGTCTAACAATTCTCCTACTTGGAGACCCAGAGCTCTTGCTTTCTCCCGATCTTTGGGAGGAGAGGTGATCAAAAGACGTTCTGGTGGCTGGCAGGAAAACTCTAGTCTGTACCCATTTGCCACCAGATCCAGGATGAAGGGACTTGAGGTGACAGCTGCCCATTGTGGGAGAAAGGCCTTCAATCTTCCCCCCACTGGCAGAAGCTGGTCATTGTGGTTTGGCGGGTTGCTGAGGTGTGTTAAATAAAACACCTCCTCTACCTTTGCCTTTGTATCCGGTCCAATGTTTCTTGGGCCTATTGTCCTTTTCTTTAGGACCCTGTTGCCATGGCAGGCCTTTGTTTTGGCCACGAAAAAATTTTCTTCCAGTCTGTTTTTTCTTTTCTGGAAAGGCCTTTTTCCTATCGGCCGTACGTTTCAGAGCTTCCTGCAGACCTGGGCCAAAAAGATGCTCCCCTGTCAGCGGCAGCGCACATAATCTTAATTTAGATGCTGCATCCCCAGACCATGTTTTAAGCCAAACACTTCTTCTGGCTGAGTTCACCAAAGCTGAAGTCCTGGCTGTCATCCTTACTGATTCTGCCGAAGAATCAGCCAAAAACCCCACAGCACTAAACAAGAGAGGAAAGGATTTTAAAATCTCTTCCCTAGAAGTACCTGCCAAAAGATGGGTTTGGATTTGTGTAAGCCATTCCTCCAAATTCCTGGCTACACAAGTGGAAGCTAAAGCTGGTTTGAGATTCCCCATAGTTGAATCCCAAGCTCTATGAAGAAGGACGTCACATTTTTTGTCCATAGGATCCTTAAGCGTACCCATGTCATCAAACGCCAGGTCCGAATTTTTTGAAACCTTTGAAAGAGGAGCATCTAACTTAGGGTTTTTGTTCCACGGTAGCGCTGCGTCCTCATCAAATGGAAACCGTCTTTTTAGGTTACCAGAAAAGAAAGGTTTTCTCTCTGGATTCTCCCACTCCAGTTTGATCGTATCAAGGAGGGAATCGTGCACTGGAAAATTTTTACTTCTCTTTTTGTGCAACCCTTTGTACATAAGGTCATGTTTGGACATTTGTACCTCCTCCTCCTCCATTTCAAGGGTAGTATAGATGGCTTTTAACAAGTTATCCACATCTTCTAAAGACAGTTTAAACCTTGAGCCCTTAGAGGATACTCTATCCCTAGTCTCTGTATCTGACCCTGAGTCTTCCTGAGAAGAATGGGTAGATTTGGCTTCAGCCTCAGAGTCTTCACTCTCTACGCTCACCTGTGGGGTGCTAGCCACTGAAGCCTTTCTTTTTGAAGATGTACCCTGTTGGGGAGCCTGCATTTTGTCAATTAGATTTCTAAATGAACCAAAAGTAGAAACAAGCTCATCCCTGACCGAAGTCAACATTTTTTGACATGAGGTCACTGGGTCATCCTTCACTAAAGCATCTATACATGTGCGACAAACTGCTTTGTTCCAAGTGGAGCTCAGTTTGTTACCGCACACCGCACACTTTCTCTTATGTGGCTGCGCTTGGGATTTTTCCTGGGTCTTGCCCTGGAAGACATAAAATAAATAACCCCCATAAGTAACAAACCACAAATAAATACTCCATCACCACGTGCAGGAGAAGGGAAAGTGTGTCCCCTAACACCAAATCCTATGATTGGGAGGGGGGGGGAAGAACACTCATCAGGATAGCAAAAAAAAAGTCCATACTTAGAGCTTACCTGAGAGGTGCTGGTGTTGGAGGATGCATCTGCCTGAGAAGGAACTGCAGGAGAATCCATGCCGCCCGACTGGTATTCTAACAGCCTGTGCTGCTTCTACCAGCGATCACCAGCCAGCCATTTAAAGCTACTTTTTCGCGCCGTTTTGGAGACTGGAACCGCGTCTCCGGCGCCCGATGATGACGTCATATGACCCGGAAGCGACCCCTCCGGATCTTCCTGTGGGCCAGCTTGGAGCGCAGAAGCCCCGCCCCTCCAGCGCCAGTGACTTCCTGGAATCCTAGCACGAGACAGCCATGCTGTGTGCGGGACCCGTCACCATCAAACGGCTGCAGCGTTTGCCAAGACGCTAGGGACCCGACGCCATCCCGGTCTTGGCCCTCTCCAGGCACAGAAAAAAAGAGCCGCAGATTACCACCTCTCCAGTGGACACTGCACATGGCACGGAGGTTAGTTAAAAATAAGCACATACCCCATAACAGCCGTTAGAGCCTCTGCTCATGAGACCTAGGGGACCAGGTTCCTTGAAACATGTTACCCCCCGTCCGGAGGAAACACTAATACTGGCATGGGGCCTGGAGGACCGCCCTTTTATCTGGTGGGGGTTAACGTGTTTCCTGTCCTGGTAGGAGGAGCCCTAGGTCTCATGGGCTGTCCTGGAAGACGCTTGAGAGAAATATTGCTTTTTTTTTTTTTCCAATATTGCTGCTCTTTTTTTGTTTATAGCGCAAAAAAAATGAAAATATGTAGAAGAATACGTATCGACCTAAACTGAGGAAAATATTTTTTATTTTATTTTTTTATATTTTTTGGGGGATATTTATTATAGCAAAAAGTTAAAAATATTGCTTTTTTTTTTCCAATATTGTCGCTCTTTTTTTGTTTATAGCGCAAAAAAAAAATATGTAGAAGAAAAATACGTATCGGCCTAAACTGAGAAACACATTAAATATTATATATATATATATATATATATATATATATATATATATATATATATAAATATATATATATATAATAATTATTATAGCTTTTTTTCCCAATATGGTCGCTCTTTTTTTGTTTATAGCACAAAAAAAAAAAAAAATATGTAGAAGAATACATATCGACCTAAACTGAGGGGAAAAAAATATATATTTTTTTTATATATTTTTTGGGGGATATTTATTATAGCAAAAAAGCCAAAAACATTGCTATTTTTTTTTTTTTCAAAATTGACGCTCCTTTTTTTTTTCCTTATAGCGCAAAAAATAAATACCGCAGAAAGCTCTATTTGTGGAAAAAAATTAAAAAGGGCGTTAAATTTATGTTTGGGAGCCACGTCGCACGACCGCGCAATTGTGAGTTAAAGCGACGCATCACCCGAATCGCAAAACGTGCTCCGGTCTTTGGGCAGCCAAATGGTTCACGGCCTAGTCAAAGTAAAAAAAAAGATTTCTTCTTCGGAGAAGAAGCAAGTCGGGGGAGGGGGCGCATTACCTGCAACGCATTGACGACGCGGATCTGGTGCTCGGCCTTCAGAGCCTGGATGCAATGCTGGAACAGACTGTTAATGTTATCCTTAATCTTCATTAATTCTTCTCCATCCAGAGATTCTAGCTTGGCTTCCAGGTATTCTAAGTTCACCTGGAGAGAGAGTTATGGAAAAAAGCAATTCTAAGCCCTTGCCTCCAAGTTCTGCCGTTTAATTCATTTATTGCATTTGGTACATTCCACTCTCCCCCCGTTTTGCTGTTAGACCGGCCCTGTCAGGACCCGGGTCTGAACCTGCGACCTCTGCTGTTACTGGCGAGGTCTCTTCTTGCTGCCCCCCCCCCCCCCCCCCGGGATGCTGGACTGTCCCCTGAAGGATCCTGCCTTGTGTCTCGTTTTTCTTGCACTCTGAATCTTTTGCTCCTCCCATGAGCTTCCTATTTAAGCTCCTCCTTTGCACTTCCTGTTTGACAGATTATTGTGCTCTCTCCAGCCAATATCGCACTCATCACTTCTGCTGCCATCAGCATCATCATCACCACTTGTTACCGACCTTTGGCTTATCTACTGACTACGCCTCTGCTTGACCCCAACCTGCAACTACTTGTTACCGACAATGCCTCTGCTTGATTCTAAACCTGGAATCACTTGTTACCGATCATTGGCTTATCTACTGACTACGCCTCTGCTCGATTCCCAACCTGCAACCACTTGTTACCGACCTTTGGCTTGTTTACTGACTATGCCTCTGCTTGATCCTAAACCTGCAATAACTTGTTACCGACCTTTGGCTTGTTTACCGACTACGCCCTTGCTCGATTCCCAACCTGCAAACACTTGTTACCGACCTTTGGCTTGTTTACTGACTACGCCACTGCTTGATTCTAAACCTGTAATAACTTACCGACCTTTGGCTTATCTACCGACTACACCTGTGCTTGATTCCAACCTGAAACTACTTGTTACCAACCTTTGGCTTGTCTGCAGACTACGCCTCTGCTTGATCCCAACTTACAAGCACTTGTTACCGACCTTTGGCTTGTTTACTGACTACGCCTCTGCTTGATCCCAACCTGAAACTACTTGTTACCAACCTTTGGCTTATCTACCGACTACGCCTCTGCTTGATCCCAACTTGCAACCACTTGTTACCGACCTTTGGCTTGTTTACGGACTACGCCTCTGCTTAATTCTAAACCTGCAATAACTTACTGACCTTTAGCTTATCTACCGACTACACCTGTGCTTGATGCCAACCTGAAACTACTTGTTACCAACCTTTGGCTTGTCTACCGACTATGCCTCTGCTTGACCCCAACCTGGAATCACTTGTTACCGAGCTTTGGCTTGTCTACTGACTACGCCTCTGCTTGGACCTCAACCTGGAATCACTTGTTACCGACCTTTGGCTTACCTACCGACTACACCTGTGCTTGATTCCAAAGTGAAACTACTTGTTGCCAACCTTTGGCTTGTCTACCGACTATGCCTCTGCTTGACCCCAACCTGGAATCACTTGTTACCGAGCTTTGGCTTGTCTACTAACTACGCCTCTGCTTGACCCCAACCGGGAATCACTTGTTACCAACCTTTGGCTTGTCTACCAACTACGCCTCTGCTTGACCCCAACCTGGAATCACTTGTTACTGACCTTTGGCTTATTTACCGACTACGCCTCTGCTTGGACCTCAACCTGCAATCACTTGTTACTGACCTTTGGCTTGTTTACCGACTACGCCTCTGCTTGATTCCAACCTGCAACCACTTGTTACTGACCTTCGGCTTGTTTACTGACTACACTTCTGTTTGATCCCTACCTGCTATATCTGCTACTGCACCCCGGCTTGCTTACTTCCTAGTGGGGAGATCCTGAGAACCGTGACCTGGTATTAACACGCAGCAAAACCCATCCCCACCGCCAGAATACCACGCTTAGCGCTTAGACCCCACACTTTGGGTGAGCCCGCGTCATCTGCCAGGGTGACCTGCTAGTCAGTGGGAGCCGCTCTACTGCAATAGCGTCTGGTCTCAGAGCCTGACCCCTGACAAGCCCTTAGTTATCGCTCACTAGTACCCCAGCTCAGCTGATCTCCAGCCCACTCAGTAGTAATCACCAGCTCTGATGATCCCCCCCTCAGTAGTAACCACCAGCTCTGCTGATCCCCCGCTCAATAGTAACCCCCAGCTCTGCTGATCCCCCGCTCAGTAGTAACCCCCAGCTCTGCTGGATCCCCCCATTCAGTAGTAACCCCCAGCTCTGCTGGATCCCCCCATTCAGTAGTAACCCCCAGCTCTGCTGGATCCCCCCATTCAGTAGTAACCCCCAGCTCTGCTGGATCCCCCCATTCAGTAGTAACCCCCAGCTCTGCTGGATCCCCCCATTCAGTAGTAACCCCCAGCTCTGCTGGATCCCCCCACTCAGTAATAACCACCAGCTCTGCTGGATCCCCCGCTCAATAGTAACCCCCAGCTCTGCTGATCCCCCGCTCAATAGTAACCCCCAGCTCTGCCGATCCCCCCATTCAGTAGTAACCCCCAGCTCTGCTGATCCCCCCCATTCAGTAGTAACCCCCAGCTCTGCTGGATCCCCCCATTCAGTAGTAACCCCCAGCTCTCCTGGATCCCACGCTCAGTGGTAACCACCAGCTCTGCTGGATCCCACGCTCAGTGGTAACCACCAGCTCTGCTGGATCCCACGCTCAGTGGTAACCCCCAGCTCTGCTGATCCCCCCATTCAGTAGTAACCCCCAGTTCTGCTGATCCCCCCCATACAGTAGTAACCCCCAGCTCTGCTGGATCCCACGCTCAGTAATAACCACCAGCTCTGCTGGATCCCACGCTCAGTAGTAACCACCAGCTCTGCTGGATCCCACGCTCAGTAGTAACCACCAGCTCTGCTGATCAACCACTCAGTAGTAACCCCCCGGGGCCAGTAAACTTGACACATTTACCACCCCCTCTCCATCCTGAAACAATTCCCCTGAGTCCCCTTAGCAGAGTGGTAGAGGAGGGAAGCCAGCAGCTCTGTTGAGGGGAGGGGGGGCCCAGTAAGAGGGTGGAGGGGGGCACAGACACTACAACCAATCCCCTTGCAGCACAGGGAGAAAGCCGGCAGCACTGCAAAGGGAGGCAAAAAATAAAGGTTGGGAGACAAAAAGTACATTGGGGGGGGGGGGGGGGGATAGTGGTGGAGAGAAGATAATGGAAACAAGGAGGGAAAAAAACATGGGGCGGTTACCTTCATAAGAAACAATTCATCCCAGAATCTCGGGTTGAATTTGGTGGGATCATCTTTCTACAGAAGGAGAAGAAGAAGTCTATTAAAGTCACAAGATTACAAGTTGTCTTTTTATGGACAAATCAATTTCAATATAAATAAATAAATAAAAAAAAAACACACAAAACACAATACATCATATACAATTGCTACACAAGCCATATTGGGATCAACTCACCAAGAGTAAAATAACGGCCAATAAAATGCAATAAAAAAGCGATTGAAAGTGCAATTCTCTAAGAAATGCATCAAACGAATGCGGAATTTGTTCGATTGAGTGGCAATTAACGCATTTTTTTCATGTTTTTTTTTTTTTTGTGGGAGGGAACCCGCTGACAGCTGAGTCATCCGTTGTTATGGACACGGCAGCCGGCTTCCCCGTCCGATCCTTAGTAACTAGCTCAATATGGAATTACCTTACCATACTGAGCTAGTTACTAAGGAGCGGACGGGGGGAAGCCGGCTGCCGTGTCCATAACAACGGATGACTCAGCTGTCAGCGGGTTCCCCCCCCCAAAAAAACACACATCCCATAGACATGCCAACAATTACAAGTTAAAGAAGAAAAAAACAACAGTGTAGATGCGAACCGAATCGCCTCAGGGCCCAAAGCCCCCCTGACCTCTAAGGGGCCCGGTGGTCCCCAGGGGCCCAGATGGTTTCCCCCCTTTTTTTTTTTTCGTCAGCACCCAAAGCCCCCTGACCTCAAAGGGGCCCGGTGGTCCCCAGGGGCCCAGATGGTTCCCCACTTTTTTTTTTTTTTCGCACCCAAAGCCCCCCCCTCCGACCTCTAAGGGGACAGTGGTCTCCAGATGGCATCCCCCTCTATTCACCGTGCCAGCCCCCCCCCCCCTGCTTCTCGATCCGCGGCGCCCCCCCCCCCCATTCTCAATTCGCAACCCCTTCACTTCTCAACTTGCGACAACCCCCCCCCCCCCCCCACACTTCTCAACTTGCGATGGTTCTCTGCTGCAGGGGGCCCATGCTTGAAGCTGTGTAAGGGGCCCCAAAATTACCCCGATGGCGGCCTTGTAGATACTACTATTGTTGTGTGTTGGGAAAATGTTAGTTGGCAGATAGAAGGTTCCATTGTATTCCGTTTAGGCGATTCGTTCTTTTTATATACCGTATTTATCGGCGTATACCGCGCACTTTTTTGCCCTGAAAAACGGGGCAAAATCGTGGGTGCGCGGTATACGCCGATACCCGCGCCGAGTTTTGAATACTGCGCCGACATATACCGAGCGCAGTACACTCGGGTATAGTCGGGCAGTCTCGGCTCCTTCCGCGCTCACATCCTGGACGTACAGGACGTCAGCGCGGGTAGCCGAGCATTGCCGACAATACACGAGTGTACGGCGCTCTGTATATGTCGGTGCAGTATTCAAACTCGGCGCGGAAAACGAGCGGGGAGGACGCCGCAGAAGGACGCCGGACCCGCCGAAGAGGACACCGGACCCGCCGAAGAGGACACCGGACCCGCCGCAGAAGGACACCCGAAGGCGCAGAAGGACGCCGGACCCGACGAGGCCGCCGCGCAAGACACTAAAACTGTAAGTACAAAAACCACAAAAAAAACTTTTTTCCACAGGATTCGGGTAAACTTTGGGGGTGCGCGGTATACGCGGGAGCGCGTTATACCGCAATAAATACGGTACATTTTTGGGCCCTTTGGCACATATGTATTTATGCTTTTGCTCTCACTATTCAGGTTTTTGGTTTAGTTTCAACTTTCTGATTGCATTTAGGCCCCTTTCACACTGGGGCGTTTTTCGAGAATTATTCGAGCGTTATTCGCAGTGCCGATCCTGACCTCCCTGGAGCCCTAACCAAAATGACATGTCACATTAAATATTAAAGTTAACCACTTGCCGACCGCCGCATGTATATGTACGTCCACAGAATGGCACGTACAGGCAGATGGGCGTACAGGTACGTCCCCGACTTTTCGCGGGTCGGCGGTCGGATTCCCGCGGGGAGCGATCCGGGACGAGGGCGCGGCTATTTGTTTAAAGCCGCTCCGTCGCGATCGCTCCCCGGAGCTGAAGAACGGGGAGAGCCGTATGTAAACATGGCTTCCCCGTGCTTCACTGTGGCGGCGCATCGATCGAGTGATCCCTTTTATAGGGAGACTCGATCGATGACGTCAGACCTACAGCCACACCCCCCTACAGTTGTAAACACACACTAGGTGAACACTAACTCCTACAGCGCCCCCTGTGGTTAACTCCCAAACTGCAACTGTCATTTTCACAATAAAGAATGCAATTTAAATGCATTTTTTGCTGTGAAAATGACAATGGTCCCAAAAATTTGTCAAAATTGTCCGAAGTGTCCACCGTAATGTCGCAGTCACGAAAAAAAATCGCTGATCGCCGCCATTAGTAGTAAAAAAAAAAAAAAATTAATAAAAATGTAATAAAACTATCCCCTATTTTGTAAACGCTATAAATTTTGCGCAAACCAATCGATAAACGCTTATTGCGATTTTTTTTACCAATAATAGGTAGAAGAATACGTATCGGCCTAAACTGAGGAAAAAATAATTTTATATATGTTTTTGGGGGATATTTATTATAGCAAAAAGTAAAAAATATTGCATTTTTTTCAAAATTGTTGCTTTATTTTTGTTTATAGCGCAAAAAATAAAAACCGCAGAGGTGATCAAATACCACCAAAAGAAAGCTCTATTTGTGGGGAAAAAAGGACGCCAATTTTGTTTGGGAGCCATGTCGCACGACCGCGCAATTGTCTGTTAAAGCGACGCAGTGCCGAATCGCAAAACCTGGCCTGGGGCTTAAGTGGTTAAGAAGTGGAAGGAAGGGGGTGTTCTGCTGTCGGAAATGACATCTTACATTAAAGTGAGAAGCGGGGGGGGGGGGGGGGTTGGGGGGTTGCTGACTTCTTACCTCTTCTCCCATGCAGCCAGCGAGTTGAGAAGCAGGACGAGGGGCCGAAAACTACTTCACATCCAGGCGGGGCCCTCTAGTAATTTGGGGGGCCCTCCACAGCTTTGCGGGGCCCTAAGCGGCTTGCATAGAGAGCCTATAGGGCGGATCGGCCCTGGTTATTCGAGCGAAGCCTCATCTGCAATCCCAATGCGCTGGTAAAGCACCGCTAAGACCCTAACGTTTTAAGGGCGTTTTTGCAGTGCCTCAGTGTGAAGGGGACAAGGCGTTTTTACAGCGCTTTTAATTCATTTCAATGGAGAGGAGGCGTTTTTTGGAGCGTTTTTTTTCAGCGCCCAAAATCTGCTCCAAAGATGCTGCTTGCAGGACTCCATTGAGGTGCATGGAGAGCATTTTAATAGCGTTATTTTTAAAGCTAAAATGCTGTAAAAACGCTTCAGTGTGAAAGGGGTCTTAACCACTTAAGGCCCAGACCATTATGCAGGTCAAGGACCTGGCCCCTTTTTGCGATTCCGCACTGCGTCGCTTTAACTGACAATTGTGCGGTCGTGCGACGTGGCTCCCAAACAAAATTGGCGTCCTTTTTTCCCCACAAATAGAGCTTTCTTTTGGTGGTATTTGATCACCTCTGCGGTTTTTATTTTTTGCGCTATAAAAAATAAAATAAAGCGACAATTTAAAAAAAAAAGCAATATTTTTTACTGTTTGCTATAATAAATATCCCCCAAAAATATATAAAAAAAAGTTTAGGCCGATACGTATTCTTCTACATATTTTTGGAAAAAAAAAAAAAAAAAAAAAAAAAAAAAAAAAAGCGTTCATCGATTGGTTTGCGCAAAATTTATAGCGTTTACAAAATATGGGATAGTTTTATTGCATTTTTATTAATAATTTTTTTTTTTTTACTACTAACGGCGGCGATCAGCGATTTTTTTTTTTTTTTTTTTTTTTTTTTTTTCTCGTGACTGCGACATTATGGCGGACACATCGGACAATTTTGACACATTTTTGGGACCATTGTTCATTTTCAAAGCAAAAAGTGCTATAAAAATGCACTGATTACTGTGAAAATGACAACTGCAGTTTAGAAGTTAACCACTAGGGGGGGGCGCTGTAGGGGTTAAGTGTGACCTCATCTGTGTTTCTAACTGTAGGGGGGGCTGGACGTGTGACGTCACTGATGGCCTTTCCCTATATCAGGGAACAGACGATCAATGACGGCGCCACAGTGAAGAACGGGGAAGCTGTGTTTACACTCGCCTCTCTCCGTTCTTCAGCTCCGGGGACCGATCGCGGTTTTTGTGAGCTGGCGCCATCTGGTGGTGGCCGTTGGTATTACAAGTTAAACAGCAATTCTAATGTAATTTTTCACTATTTTCACTGCCATCTTCTTCCCTCTAATTAGAACCCCCAAACATTATATATATTTTTTATCCTAACACCCTAGAGAATAAAATGGCGATCGTTGCAATACTTTCTGTCATGCCGTATTTGCGTAGCGGTCTTGCAAGCGCACTTTTTTTGGGGAAAAAATTACACCTTTTTTAATAAAAAAATAAGACAACAGTAAAATTATCCCCATTTTTTTTTATATTGTGAAAGATAATGTTACGCCGAGTAAATTGATACCCAACATGTCGCGCTTCAAAATTACGCCCGCTCATGGAATGGCGTCAAACTTTTACCCTTTAAAATCTCCATAGGCGACGTTTAAAAAAATCTACAGGTTGCATGTGTTGAGTTACAGAGGAGGTCTAGGGCTAGAATTATTGCTCTCGCTCTACCAATCGCGGCAATACCTCACATGTGAGGTTTGAATACCGTTTACATATGCGGGCGCTGCTCACGTATGTGTTCGCTTCTGCGCGCAAGCTCATCGGGACGGGGCGCGTTTTCTGGCTCCTAACTTTTTTAGCTGGCTCCTAGATTCCAAGCAAATTTGTCAACCCCTACCCTAGGGCCACATGCCCCCCCCACCCCCCACCCCCCGGGTTCAGGTTGGGTGCCGATTTGTACATGGGCGTGTGCATGGGGGTGAAGGTGGAAACCCCCTTTAAAAAATAACTTCCTTGTGAGCGAGACGCTGCAACCAATCACAGGAAGCCATTTATTTCCCGCGATAAGAGATTGCACCTATTCCATCATTCTATAAATACCCCAGGCGATGGCAATTCACAGGAGATAACACAAGCCCCCGCGTTCTTACAAGGCCTGTAACCGCGGCGACGGGACGGTTCAGCGGACGGGGTCACTCGTCGTCGTTCCTGTCCGATTGTAGAACAATCCCACTTTGGGAAGACCCGAGCGATCCGCTCATTATTCCGGCGCGCTTCACCAGTCCTTAGATCACATTCCTTATTCTTTTATTAATTGAGAGAATGCCATGGCAACAAAAGGACTTAGTCGCTATGGCAACCTTTTTTTTTTTTTAGAATTTAAAAAAAGAAAGAACCGTCCCGCGTTACATGAATAATGACATGAAGCGCAGGAACCGACATTAGGCCGAACGACAAGGGCGATATCTCCGGGAGACAGATGGCATTGTTCGGCATTAGAAAAAAAAAAAAAAAGTAAAAAAAAAAAAAAAATTTTATTAAATTTTTTAACTTAATCTCTAAAATTATTTATTTAAATTATTATTTTATTTTATTTTTTTAAAACGCTGGCCGATACGGCCAGCGTTTTTTAAAAAAAAAATAATAATAATTTAAATAAATAATTTTAGAGATGAAGTTAAAAAAAAATAAAAAAAATAAAAAATTTTATTCAAACGTAATCTCTAAAATTATTTATTTATTTAAATTATTATTATTTTTTTTTTTTTTAAAACGCTGGCCGATACGGCCAGCGTTTAAAAAAAAAAAAAAATAATAATAATTTAAATAAATAATTTCAGAGATTGTCCCTTGCGTCTTTACTGGCTACATAATAAACACACAACAGTTACCTGCTCAACGCGTTTCGGCCCTTCTTCATAACATGATGTTGCTACGAGGAAGGCTGTTTACCTGAAAAGTGTTGGCGTGTTACCGTTGCGTTTTTTGTTTTTATATGTAGCCCAAAGGCCCCCAAATAAGTAGGGTGCAAGCATGTGATCGAGGCTCGATTCTTTTTGAAGGGCGCTCACGTCCAGGGCTGTCTTAATGAGAGGGCACACCTGCGCACTGCCCAGGGGCCCCAGCTGCATGGGGGGGGGCCCTGCACTTTCCCCAAAGCAGCTGGTCCTTGAGCCAAGGCTGCCCCGAAATTGGGGGCCCCGTGATGGCACTGAGAGTGATGCCTCCTACCTACTTGATGTCTGTTTACCTGCACTGTCATCATTGTAGGGGCCCCAGAGCATTACTTTGCCCAGGGGCCCATGATGCGATTAAGATGGTCCTGCTCACGTCCCCTTCTGGGTTCCGCCTCTTGCCGGGTCAGCGGCGGGGGCCCTGTTGTGGGGGGATCTGGATCCTTGTAGGGTGGGGGGGAAATCTAGTGCCTGGTGGTCTGGCAGGGGTCATGATGCCAAGAGGCCGAACCAGTACGACCAGCACTGCCACAATCTGGCCACCAGAGGGTGCCCACTCCCCTATTCCCAGCATCACCACTCCCTACCCTATCTGTGGCCATGGCCAATGAAAAACATGAGCTCAATTATTATTATTATTATTGAAAAATTATTATCACTACTACTACTAACATTTTTCAATCTTTATTTGTATCGCTTTGGCCGACCACATGAGCTCAATTTATTATTATTAATAATACTTTTTGATATAAATAAATAAATAATTTTTACAGAATTTGGTTGCTACTTTTTTTCAATACAATTTTGCTGCTAAAAAAACCTTGGAGGGATTTTCTATTTAATATAATTTATTATTATAAGAAGATAAAATTATTGATAATAAATTGTATATATATATATATATATATATATATATATATATATATATATATATATATATATATATATATATATATTATATTATATTATATTATATACACATTATATATATATATATATATATATATATATATATATATATATATATATATATATATTACACATATATACACACACACACACACACACAGTATGTGTGTGTATTTTTTTCTTTATTTGTATGTTTGGCTGATCACATGAGCTATGTAACATTATTAACAACATTGAATTAGCATTAAGAATAAATTGAGCTCATGTGATCAGCCAGATACAAATAAAGCTTAACATTTTTTTTTTCATAATATATACATTTCAAAATAATAATAATTATTAATAGTTTTTCATCTCTTTGGCTGACTACATGAGCTCAATGCATTATTATTATGAGAAAATATTATTATAATTGTTATTGAAAAAAAAAAAGTAATCTTTATTTGTATCTGTTTGGCTGATCACATGTGCTCAATTTATTATCAGAAAAATGTATAATGGAAAAAAATATATATTTTTAAATCTTTTTTTGAAGCCGTTTTGCTGCTCACATGAGCTCTATGTAATATTATTAATACTGAATAATATTAAATTGAGCTCATGTGATCAACCAAAAAGATAAAAAAAAATATTTTCTTCAATAATAAAAAATCATAATATATTTTTAAATATTATTATTAATATTATTATTATTATTATTATTATTATTATTAATAATAATAATAATAATAATAATAATAGTAACATGAAAAATATATATTATTGAAAATAAATGTTTAATCGTTATTTGTATCGGTTTGGCTGATCACATGTGCTCAATTTATTATCATTACTAGAAAAATGTATAATGGAAAAAAATATATATACTTTTAAATCTTTTTTTGAAGCGGTTTTGCTGATCACATGAGCTCTATGCAATATTATTAATACTGAATTTATTATTATTATTATTATTATTATTATTATTAATTCAGTATTAATAATATTGCATAGAGCTCATGTGATCAGCAAAACCGCTTCAAAAAAAGATTTAAAAGTATATATTTTTTTTTCCCATCATACATTTTTCTAGTAATGATAATAAATTGAGCACATGTGATCAGCCAATCAGATACAAATAAAGATTAAACATTTATTTTCAATAATATATATTTGTTCATGTTACTATTATTATTATTATTAATAATATTATTTAAAAATATATTATGATTTTTTTTTATTTTTGAAGAAAAAATAATACTTTATCTTTTTGGTTGATCACATGAGCTCAATTTATTATTATTATTATTATTATTATTATTATTATTATTAATTGAGCTCATGTGATCAACCAAAAAGATAAAAGTATTATTTTTTCTTCAAAAAAAAAAAAAATCATAATATATTTTTAAATAATAATATTATTAATAATAATAATAATAATAATAATAATAATAATAATAATAGTAACATGAAGAAATATATATTATTGAAAATAAATGTTTAATCTTTATTTGTATCTGATTGGCTGATCACATGTGCTCAATTTATTATCATTACTAGAAAAATGTATAATGGAAAAAAATATATATACTTTTAAATCTTTTTTTGAAGCGGTTTTGCTGATCACATGAGCTCTATGCAATATTATTAATACTGAATTAATAATAATAATAATAATAAATTGAGCTCATGTGATCAACCAAAAAGATAAAATATTATTTTTTCTTCAAAAATAAAAAATAAATCATAATATATTTTTAAAAATATTAATATTATTAATAATAATAATAACAACATGAACAAATATATATTATTGAAAATAAATGTTTAATCTTTATTTGTATCTGTTTGGCTAATCAATTATCATTACTAGAAAAATGGATAATGGAAAAAAATATACATTTTAAAATCTGTATTTGGAGCCGTTTTTGCCGATTACATGATCTCAATTTAACATTATTAATAATATTACATTAGAGCTTTTGTGATCAACCAAACAGATACAAATAAAGATTTAAAAAAAAAAAAAAATTCCAATAATAATAATAATTTGAGCTTATGTGGTCAGCCAAAGAGATACATTTTTTATTTTTTTTTAAATAAAGCCCCCGGGGGCGCCCTCATTTATGAAACTTGGATTCATCTGCACAGAGAGCGTGTCCCCGACCAGAACATGCGACCGCCCCGGAGAGCCCGTCATCTGACAGACGGGTCAGGAGCCGCATTGTATGAAAACCTGGACCGACCTTCAGCAGTCCCTGGCCACGGATCTCCAAACTTACCGCAAAGATCTCATCGTACATCAACACCACCTTCTCCTTCAAGGGCTTCTTGGAGGCCGAGGACTTCCGCAGCAGCCCCACTTTCTTCTCTACTTGTGCCATGACTTCCACATAATCTGAGGGGAAAAAATCACACATTCTCAATTTTTGGACTTGAATTATCTTTACATACAACACCGGTCAAAAGTTTTAGAACCCCCCCCAGTTTTCATAGAAATGCGCCATTGTGTGTCTTAGCCCAGCAGGAGGGAGAATGCCGGACAGCCGAGTCTCTTGTGCAACATCTCTGGATGGAGATGGGGGATCAGATAAGTATTGGGGGGCTGAGGGAGGGGGTGCTACCTTTAGAACCACTTTAATGTCTCAATGTACTCTGAAAATAAAAAGGATGTAAAGATCTAAGAACATAGAAAAAATAAAATAATAATAATTGGACATAAATCTGATCCCGATGGTGGCCTTGGGTCTGCCAGACATCCTTCTTTTAAGAGTTTCCCCCAGTTTCCAAGTGCCCCTGATTGGCTCTTTACCTTTAGCCAGCAGTGCCCATCCATGCAGCCCCAGCAGTGCCCATCCATGCAGCCTCAGCAGTGCCCATCCATGCAGCCTCAGCAGTGCCCATCCATGCAGCCTCAGCAGTGCCCATCCATGCAGCCCCATCAGTGCCCATCCATGCAGCCTCATCCGTGCCCATCCATGCAGCCTCATCCGTGCCCATCCATGCAGCCTCATCCGTGCCCACCCATGCAGCCTCATCCGTGCCCACCCATGCAGCCTCATCCGTGCCCACCCATGCAGCCTCATCAATGCTGCCTCATCAGTGCTTATAAAAGGCAGCCTCATCAGTGCCGCCTTATCCGTGCCCATCAGTGCCGCCTCATCCGTGCCCATCAATGCAGCCTCATCCGTGCCCATCAATGCAGCCTCATTCGTGCCAATCAATGCAGCCTCATTCGTGCCAATCAATGCAGCCTCATTCGTGCCAATCAATGCAGCCTCATTCGTGCCAATCAATGCAGCCTCATCCGTGCCAATCAATGCAGCCTCATCCGTGCCAATCAATGCAGCCTCATCCGTGCCAATCAATGCAGCCTCATCCGTGCCCATCAATGCAGCCTCATTCGTGCCAATCAATGCAGCCTCATTCGTGCCAATCAATGCAGCCTCATTCGTGCCAATCAATGCAGCCTCATCCGTGCCAATCAATGCAGCCTCATCCGTGCCAATCAATGCAGCCTCATCCGTGCCAATCAATGCAGCCTCATCCGTGCCAATCAATGCAGCCTCATCCGTGCCAATCAATGCAGCCTCATCCGTGCCAATCAATGCAGCCTCATCCGTGCCAATCAATGCAGCCTCATCCGTGCCAATCAATGCAGCCTCATGAGTGCACATCAGTGCCGCCGTATCAGCGACACTCCTTCAGCACATATCAGTGAAGGAGAAAAAAATTGAACTACCAATGAAAAAGTTTGTTTTTTTCAAAAGAAAACATTTTTTTTATTCATTTAGCAAAAAAAGAAATAAAACCCCATAGGTGATAAAAAAAATTACCAAAAGAAAGCTTTATTTGTGTGAACAAAATGATACAAATCTCTTTGTACAGTGTTACATGACCGCGCAATTGTCATTTACAGAGTGACATAGCTGACAGCTGAAAATTGACCTGGGCAAGAAGGAGGGGGTGGGGGGTAATAGTACCCGGTATTGAAGCGGTTAAGGCATTCCAAGACATCTCAAAAACATCGGGCATAAAAAGGGCTGCAGTGGCCAATCACGGACGTTGCACTCAAGGGTGCCACCTACAGGCTTGTTTCGTCTGACACACGTCTTCTGTTCTCCGACCTTCATACAAATAACACAGCAGAAGATCTTTGCACTAATATTATTTTATATTAAAAATCCCCCCCCCCCCTTCCTCCTCTGTGTTATATATTGAATTTATACATCAGAAGTGAGTCATAAGGATGAAACCCGCAATTTACGGTCATAAGGAGTTTCTGCAAAATGTATTCAATTAGAGAAAATTCAATTGAATTACAATGAAATCCGATCATCTCAGTAAATGAAGTCGGTAACCCAATTAAAGGGCAGAACACAACAATGACGGGTTGTTGCCGGGCAATCAGTACGCAGCCGAGGGAAACGACTTTAACTGGTAATTGCGCGGTCATGCTGCTGTACCAAATGGAAGTTATATCATTTGTTAAACACAAATAGAGCTTTCTTTTGGTGGCATTTGATCACCACTAGGTTTTTTTTTTCCCTTTATAAAAAAAACAAAAAAAAAACGACCGATAAAATTATATATATATATATATATATATATATATATATATATATATATATATATTAAACATATAAATATTTGAAGAAAATTGTATATTTTATTGGATATGTTTAATAGCAGAAAGTAAAAAATAATAATTTTATAATATAAAATACAAAATATATATATATTTTTTTTTTACTTTCTGCTATAAAGCATATTTAATAAATTAAAATGTAAAAAAAATGTAAAAAAAATAAATACAAAAATGTAGTTCATAATTTATTCTGCTAAATGTTTTTGATATAAAAAAAAAAAATCACAATATTGATTGGTTTGCATGAACGTTATGGCACTAACAAACTATGATAGATTATTTACAATATAATTTATATATATATATATATATATTTGTTTTGTTTTATTATTATTTATTTATTTAGATATATATTTATTTATTTATTTATTTAGATATATATTTATTTAATTTATTTAGATATATATTTATTTAATTTATTTAGATATATATTTATTTAGATATATATTTATTTAGATATATATTTATTTAGAGATAGAGATAGATATCTCTATATCTATATTTGTTAGTGCCATAACGTTCACGCAAACCAATCAATATACAGATATTGGGGTTTTTTTTTTTCAAAAACATTTAGCAGAATAAATTATGAACTACATTTTTGTATTTTTTTACATTTTAATTTATTAAATATGCTTTATAGCAAAAAGTAAATAAAAAAAATGTATATATCACACATTTTTTTTTTTTTTTTTTACTTTTTGCTATAAAGCATATTTAATAAATTAAAATGTAAAAGAATATACAAAAAAATATATATACGCACACTGGAATTTTTATTTTATACTAGTAAAGGCGGGGATCAGTGATTTATAATTAGGACTGCGATACTGCGGCGAGCAATCTGACACCAACTGCCACTGGGAGGGAACTGACTGCCACGGACATCACCAGTGACATTATTACAGTAATCCGGGATTTGGGGGGTCAGTGGCAGTGCAATTTACACTCCGACCCTCTCCTGGTGGTCAGTAACAGTGAAAGTTAAACCCCCCCCAGACATTGGCGATAGGAAAGTTAAAGTGGAACTTCTACCCAAAAATGGAACTTCCACCCTTTTTGAAATCCCCCCCCCCCCTTCCAGTGTCACCTGTTTAATACAGGCGCCTACACTGTCCGGTGCCTACACTGTGTTCTCCCCCGCTGTCTTCTGGGAAACACACGGGTCCCAGAAGACAGCAGGGACCAGTGAGCACGCGCAGCGCAGTAGGGTACCCCGGGAAGTGAAGCCGCAAGGCTTCACTTCCTGATTCCCTTACCGAAGATGGCGGAGGGGGCAGCACCCGAGAACCGAGGGACAGAATGGCTTTGGGGTGCCCAGGACAGGTAAGTGTCCATAAATTAAAAGTCAACAGCTGCAGTGATTGTAGCTGCTGGCTTTTAATATTTTTTTTTTTTTTTTTTTTTTTTTGCGGAACTCCGCTTTAAATAGAAAATAGATAGTAAGATAAATATTGGACAAACAAAGGAATGTAAGGAATGTAATATAGATAAGAAACAAAATGAAAAAAATAAATAAATAAATAATATATATATATATATATATATATAATAAAAATAGAAGATAGCTATGAAAATGTATATAATAAATAATATAAAATAAAAATAGAAGATAGCTATGAAAATATATATAATAGATAAAATAAAAATAGAAGATAGCTATGAAAATGTATCTAATAAATAATATTAAAAAAAAAATAGAAGATAGCTATGAAAATATATATAATAAATAGCTAAAATAAAAATAAAAGATAGCTATGAAAATGTATATAATAAATATAAAAAATAAAAATAGAAGATAGCTATGAAAATATATATAATAAATAGCTAAAATAAAAATAGAAGACAGCTATGAAAATGTATATAATAAATAATATAAAATAAAAATAGAAGATAGCTATGGAAATGTATATAATAAATAAGATAAAATAAAAATAGAAGATAGCTATGGAAATGTATATAATAAATAGCTGTCTTCTATTTTTATTTTAGCTATTTATTATATACATTTTCATAGCTGTCTTCTATTTTTATTTTAGCTATGAAAATGTATATAATAAATAGCTAAAATAAAAATAGAAGATAGCTATGAAAATGTATATAATAAATAAGATAAAATAAAAATAGAAGTTAGCTATAAAAACAAAAATAAAAGAATATACAAGATAGAAGGTCTCTGTAGTAGAAGAATGGGCGGCCTTGTATGATGAGGAGTGTAAAATCAGGGAAATGATCTCCTTCCCGTGGATAAACGGGGATCACGAGATCTGTGAAGAGACTGATAATCGGGAGGAGGCCACAGATTGGACACACAGCCGCATCTAATCGCTTTGCGTCGCTCGCCGGCGTTCTGGAATCTGCCGCTGACAAAACACACAGACAGGCCTTTTGTCTGCCAGCTTGGCTGAAGCCACATCAACAACATTTGTAAAATGAACGCCAACAGATCCTCTGCCATACAAATACACAGCCGTCGCGGTGTATAAACAAAACAAGGAATATTAAAGTCATTCACAGACACATAGGGGTTAAAAAATACAGGATCTCCTTACTCTTAACCAGTCGTGAGCAGCGGACGTGTGTAGTATCCCCCCCCCCCCCCCCAAAAAAAAGTACATCCCGTCCTTCACCTCTACCATCCCCCACCTCACATCTCCCTGCAATTCCTGACTGTCAAGTGTTGCTCTGTAAATTCAACATCTGTAGAAGCTGCCGACAAGGAATGGACCATCGGAAACAGTGTTTATAAACATTGTTTAGAGGGGAGATAGAGATATACAAAGGGCCAGATTCACGTAGAATCGCCGCGGCGTAACTTATCCTAGATAAGTTACACCGCCGCAATTTTTCATCGCAAGTGCCTGATTCACCAAGCACTTGCGATGAAAACTACGCCCGCGGCCTCCGGCGCAAGGCGGGCCAATTCAAATGGGCGTGTGCCATTTAAATTAGGTGCGCTCCCGCGCCGGACCTACTGCGCATGCTCCGTTTCCCAACTCCCGCCGTGCTTTGCGTGCCGTGACGTCATTTTTTTGAACGGCGACGCGCGTAGCGTACTTCCGTATTCCCGGACGGCTTACGCAAACGACGTTAAATTTTGAATTTCGACGCGGGAACGACGGACATACTTTAGACAGCAATACACTTGCTGACTAAAGTTAAGGCACCAAAAAAAGTGTGTAACTTTGCGACAGGAAACTAGACTAGCGGCGACGTAGCGAACGCGAAAAACCGTCGTGAATCGCCGTAACTCCTAATTTGCATACCCGACGCTGGTTTACGACGCGAACTCCCCCCAGCGGCGGCCGCGGTATTGCATCCTAAGATCCGACAGTGTAAAACAATTACACCTGTCGGATCTTCTGGATATCTATGCGTAACTGATTCTATGAATCAGTCGCATAGATACTCTGAGAGATACGACGGCGTATCAGGAGATACGCCGTCAAATCCCTTTTGTGAATCTGGCCCAAAGTTACGTAGTTAGTCAGGTTGAAAAAAAAAAAAAAAAAAAAAAAAAGATACAAGTCCATCCAGTTCAACCATAAAAATATCGTACAATCCCATATACCCAATTCTACACCCACAGTTGATCCAGAAAAAGGCGAAAAACCCCAGCAGAGCATGAGATCCAATTTGCTACAGCAGGGGGAAAAATTCCTTCCTGATCCCCCGAGAGGCAATCGGATTTTCACTGGATCAACTTTACCTACAAATCTTAGTACTCAGTTATATTCTGTACATTTAGGAAAGAATCCAGGCCTTTCTTATAGCAATCTACTGAGCTGGCCAGAACCACCTCTGGAGGGAGTCTGTTCCACATTTTCACACCTCTTACTGTGAAGAAACCTTTCCGGAATTGGAGATGAAATCTCTTTTCCTCTAGATCAGGGGTGGCAAACTCAAATTCATCGGGGGCCGCATTAGCAGCATGGTTGCCCTCAAAGGGCCGGTTGTATCTGTAAGGCTACTAACGAGCAAACAGGTACGATGAAAGCGGTCCGTCGGACCGTTTTTACCGTACATGTCTGCCAGAGGGCTTCTGTACGATGGCTGTACTAACCATCGTACAGAAGTCCGCGCGTAAACAATACGCGGGGCGTGTTCGCGTCATCACCGCGGCGACGTGGGCGGGCCTGCCATTTAAAGGCTTCCACGCATGCGTCAAAGTCATTCGACGCATGCGAGGGACGGCGGGCGCTCGGACATGTATGGTAGGTCTGTACTGACGACCGTACATGTCCGATCGGGCAGGATTCCAGCGGACGGTTTTAAAACACGTCCAGGAATATTTGTCTCCTGGGAAAAGGCCCGGCGGGCAAATGTTTGCTGGAATTCGGCCCGCTCGCGCCTACACACGACCGAACATGTATGCTGAAACTGGTCTGCGGACCAGTTTCAGCATACATGTTTGGTCGTGTGTACGGGGCCTAAGACTACGTGTCCACTATTATCATAAATAATTGTCCCTGCATTTGTTTATTACTGTTTTATGGAGCGCAGGATTCAGGAGTTTGCTGCGTACAAAATGCAGGATACAGGAGTATGCTATGGACCGTGTGCAATATCCGACCTCTACACTCTCCTTCCATCCACCCTGGGATGGGGTGGGGCAGGATGGGATGGAGTGGGATGAGATGGGGTGGGATGAGATGGAATGGGGTAGGATGGGGGTGGTTGCCGAAGGATGGGATGGGGTGGTATAGGATGGCATGGGGGTGGAGTGGGATGGGATAGGCTACCTGACATACACAATGACTTCACCTACCTGACATACACTGACCTCATCTACCTAACATACATGGACCTACCTGACATACACTGACCTCACTTACCTGACATACATGGACCTACCCGACATACACAATGACTTCACCTACCTGACATACATGGACCTACCTGACATACACTGACCTCACTTACCTGACATACATGGACCTACCTGACATACACAATGACTTCACCTACCTGACATACATGTAACATGGACCTACCTGACATCATGTGTCACAGCATCCATCCAGCCAGCAAGGAGGGGAGGAGAGCCGCCCGCCCATGCACTAGTGTTGTCATATTCTGCTCCCTAGTGCATGGTGTCGAGGAGGCTTGTAATTGCCGCCTTCTGGAGTCTGCGGCTCCTATGATGGACGTCACACGTCCCGCGGTCCTGTGATTGGATCTCCAGGACGTCCATCATAGGAGCCGGGTGTACCAAGATGGCCGACCGCTCCGGAGCTAGGCCGAAGCCGCGGCATTACCTAAGGCCGAGGCAGCGGTGCGCTCCGCGGATCACGGATCGGTCACGATCCGTTGCATCACTAGTGGCAACGGACGGCCCGTTGCGCGGGCCACATGGCAAGGTCTCGCGGGCCGAATTCTGCCACCCCTGCTCTAGATGTAAACAGTGCCCCCTTGTTTACAAACATTGTTCAGACAGCAGATAGATACAGTGGGTAAAATAATAATTTGATCCCCTGCAGACCACTTACATAGAAATGAAGGGTCTATAATTATTTTTATCATAGGTGTATTTTATATGATAGAGACAGAATATCAACCAAAAATCCAGAAAAATCACATGATCCAAATATTATAAATGGAGTCGCAGTTCAGAGAGTAAAATAAGTATTTAAATCCCCAAGAAAAAGCTGACTTAGTAGTTGGTGGAGAAACTCTTGTTGGGAAGCACAGAGGTCAGATGTTTCTTGTAGTTGGTGGAAGTTCCTTTTTGGGAAGCACAGAGGTCAGACGTTTCTTGTAGTTGGTGGAGGTTCCTTGTTGGGAAGCACCGAGGTCAGACGTTTCTTGTAGTTGGTGGAGGTTCCTTGTTGGGAAGCACCGAGGTCAGACGTTTCTTGTAGTTGGTGGAGGTTCCTTGTTGGGAAGCACCGAGGTCAGACGTTTCTTGTAGTTGGTGGAGCTTCCTTGTTGGGAAGCACAGAGGTCAGACGTTTCTTGTAGTTGGTGGAGCTTCCTTGTTGGGAAGCACAGAGGTCAGACGTTTCTTGTAGTTGGTGGAGGTTCCTTGTTGGGAAGCACAGAGGTCAGACGTTTCTTGTAGTTGGTGGAGGTTCCTTGTTGGGAAGCACAGAGGTCAGACGTTTCCTGTAGTTGGTGGAGGTTCCTTGTTGGGAAGCACAGAGGTCAGACGTTTTTCTTGTAGTTGGTCGAGGTTCCTTGTTGGGAAGCACAGAGGTCAGACGTTTCTTGTAGTTGGTGGAGGTTCCTTGTTGGGAAGCACAGAGGTCAGACGTTTCCTGTAGTTGGTGGAGGTTCCTTGTTGGGAAGCACAGAGGTCAGACGTTTCTTGTAGTTGGTGGAGGTTCCTTGTTGGGAAGCACAGAGGTCAGACGTTTCTTGTAGTTGGTGGAGGTTCCTTGTTGGGAAGCACAGAGGTCAGACGTTTCTTGTAGTTGGTGGAGGTTCCTTGTTGGGAAGCACCGAGGTCAGACGTTTCTTGTATTTGGTGGACGTTCCTTGTTGGGGAGCACAGAGGTCAGACGTTTCTTGTAGTTGGTGGAGGTTCCTTGTTGGGAAGCACCGAGGTCAGAGGTTTCTTGTATTTGGTGGACGTTCCTTGTTGGGGAGCACAGAGGTCAGACGTTTCTTGTAGTTGGTGATCAGGTCTCCACACATCTCAGGAGGGGTTTTGGCCTCCACTCTTCTTTACAGATCTTCTCTAAATCCTTAAGGTTTCTTGGCAACTAAAAAAGTTTCAGCTCCTTCCATACATTTTCTATGGGATTAAGGTCTGGAGACTGGTTAGGCCACTCCATGACCTTAATGTGCTTCTTCTTGAGCCACTCCTTTGTTGCCTTGGCGGTATGTTTTGGGTCATTGTCATGCTGGAAGACCCGTTCATGACCCATCTTCAGTGTTCTGGGAAGGAGGTTCTCATCCAAGATTTTACAATACATGGCCCCGCCCATTGGTCCCTCAATGCGGCAAAGTCGGTCTGTACCTTTAGCAGAGAAACATCCCCAAAGCATCATGTGGCCACCCCTCGTGCTTGACTGTAGGGATGGTGGGCCAGATTCACAAAAGAGATACGACGGCGTATCTCCTGATTGTCGTATCTTTGCGCCTGATTCATAGAATCAGTTACGCATAGATAGCCCTAAGATCTAACAGGTGTAATTGACTTACACCGTCGCATCTTAGGCTGCAATTTTAGGCCGGCCACTAGGTGGCGATTCCATTGCGGTCGGCGTAGAATATGCAAATGACTAGTTACGCCGATTCACGAACGTCCGCTTTGCCCGTCGCTCTAAATTTACGTTGTTTCCGTAGAGATACGCGGCGTAAAACTAAGGCTGCCCTCTAGGTGGCCTAGCCAATGTTAAGTATGGCTGTCGTTCCCGCGTCGAAATTTGAAAATTCACGTTGTTTGCGTAAATCGTCCGTGAATGGCGCTGGACGCCATTTACGTTAACGTCGAAACCAATGACGTCCTTGCAACGTCATTTAGCGCAATGCACGTCGGGTAATTTTACAAACGGAGCATGCGCAGTACGTTTGGCGCGGGAACGCGCCTAATTTAAATGGTGCCCGCCCCATTTGAATTAGGCGGGCTTGCGCCGAGCGGATTTACGCTACGCCGCCGCAAGTTTACAGGTAAGTGCTTTGTGAATCAGGCACTTACGCTGTTAACTTCCGGCGGTGTAACGTAAATGGGATACGTTACGCCGCAGCAGCGCAACAGATTTCTACGTGAATCTGCCCCGGTGTTCTTAGGGCAGCTGTAACCAACGTCTCCAATCTCATCTCATTGATTGGACTCCAGTTGGCTGACCCCTCACTCCAATTAGCTCTTGGAGATGTCATTAGTCTAGGGGTTCACATACTTTTTCCACCTGCACTGTGAATGTTTACATGGTGTGTTCAATAAAAACATGGTAACATTTAATTCTTTGTGTGTTATTAGTTTAAGCCGACTGTGATTGTCTATTGTTGTGACAAAGTAACATTATTTATAAATATTGATCAGACAGGAGATAGAGAGATACAAAGTAACATTGTTTATAAACACTGTTCATTATCAAAAGTTCAGAGGAGTGATAGATCAAAAGTAACATTATTTAACTACCAGGATAACAACTGCAGCTATAATCCTGGTATTACATTTTTTTTTTATTTTTTTTAAGGTGGAAATCGAGTGGCTATACAGCTGCCCGATCTCTTTTACGCACTCCAAATTCCCCCACCCCCCTTTCTCCTGCCACCGTTCCCGGGCAATCTCGTCCCCCCAGGGATGCTGGGACCACGGTAAGCCTTCCTCCCCCTCTGTGACAAAATGAAGTCGGAAGCGTCGAGAATGTTGTCGCTTCTAGTTTTGGTTCTTTGTTTACCGGCCGCTACTGGCTAGAGAGGCAGCCAATCAAAAAAAAGTTCTGCGTTTGATCGGCTGCTTTGGAGGGTAAAGTAGAGATCGGGGGGGGGTCTTATAGGGCTGTACGCAGCAGCTGTGTATCCTGGACGCTGAGATATGCTCGCAATTTATGTTATACTGCTTAGTACACGCACGTGCATGAGGGCCCCTACAAGCCTGCCCCAAGTATACTGCTTTGCACACGCACGTGCATGAGGGCCCCTACTAGCCTGCCCCAAGTATACTGCTTTGCACACGCACGTGCATGAGGGCCCCTACTAGCCTGCCCCAAGTATACTGCTTTGCACACGCACGTGCATGAGGGCCCCTACTAGCCTGCCCCAAGTATACTGCTTTGCACACGCACGTGCATGAGGGCCCCTACTAGCCTGCCCCAAGTATACTGCTTTGCACACGCACGTGCATTAGGGCCCCTACTAGCCTGCCCCAAGTATACTGCTTTGTACACGCACGTGCATGAGGGCCCCTACTAGCCTGCCCCAAGTATACTGCTTTGTACACGCACGTGCATGAGGGCCCCTACTAGCCTGCCCCAAGTATACTGCTTTGCACACGCACGTGCATGAGGGCCCCTACTAGCCTGCCCCAAGTATACTGCTTTGCACACGCACGTGCATGAGGGCCCCTACTAGCCTGCCCCAAGTATACTGCTTTGCACACGCACGTGCATGAGGGCCCCTACTAGCCTGCCCCAAGTATACTGCTTTGCACACGCACGTGCATGAGGGCCCCTACTAGCCTGCCCCAAGTATACTGCTTTGCACACGCACGTGCATTAGGGCCCCTACTAGCCTGCCCCAAGTATACTGCTTTGTACACGCACGTGCATGAGGGCCCCTACTAGCCTGCCCCAAGTATACTGCTTTGCACACGCACGTGCATGAGGGCCCCTACTAGCCTGCCCCAAGTATACTGCTTTGCACACGCACGTGCATGAGGGCCCCTACTAGCCTGCCCCAAGTATACTGCTTTGTACACGCACGTGCATGAGGGCCCCTACTAGCCTGCCCCAAGTATACTGCTTTGTACACGCACGTGCATGAGGGCCCCTACTAGCCTGCCCCAAGTATACTGCTTTGTACACGCACGTGCATGAGGGCCCCTACTAGTCTGCCCCAAGTATACTGCTTTGTACACGCACGTGCATGAGGGCCCCTACTAGCCTGCCTCAAGTATACTGCTTTGTACACGCACGTGCACGAGGGCCCCTACTAGCCTGCCCCAAGTATAGTGCTTTGTACACGCACGTGCATGAGGGCCCCTACTAGTCTGCCCCAAGTATACTGCTTTGTACACGCAAGTGCATGAGGGCAGCTACTAGCCTGCCCCAAGTATACTGCTTTGTACACGCACGTGCATGAGGGCCCCTACTAGCCTGCCCCAAGTATACTGCTTTGTACACGCACGTGCATGAGGGCCCCTACTAGCCTGCCCCAAGTATACTGCTTTGTACACGCACGTGCATGAGGGCCCCTACTAGCCTGCCCCAAGTATACTGCTTTGTACACGCACGTGCATGAGGGCCCCTACTAGTCTGCCCCAAGTATACTGCTTTGTACACGCACGTGCATGAGGGCCCCTACTAGCCTGCCTCAAGTATACTGCTTTGTACACGCACGTGCACGAGGGCCCCTACTAGCCTGCCCCAAGTATAGTGCTTTGTACACGCACGTGCATGAGGGCCCCTACTAGTCTGCCCCAAGTATACTGCTTTGTACACGCAAGTGCATGAGGGCAGCTACTAGCCTGCCCCAAGTATACTGCTTTGTACACGCACGTGCATGAGGGCCCCTACTAGCCTGCCCCAAGTTACGCATTTACTCTCAAGAATTAAAGTATACTTAGTTGATACAATTAAACATATATAAAAAAAATTATATTATATTATAAACACACACACACACACACACAGTATATACTAGTTCTTTCAAACAGGGCACTGTAAAGGGGGGGGGGATCAGCATGGTACAGTATAGGGGAAGCAGGGCACAGTACAAGAGGTCCTGAGTGTACAGTACAGACAGTCAGGAAGGCACAGTGCAGATGGGGTAGTAGGGCACAGTGTGGGAGGGTCAGGAAGGCACAGTGTGGGTGGATCAGGAGGGCATAATACAGGGGTCAGTAGGTCACATTGTAGGTGGTTTAGAAGAGCACAGTACAGGGGGTCAGGAGGGCACAGTGCAGGGGCAAGCAGCGCGCAGTGCAGGGGCAAGCAGCGCGCAGTGCAGGGGCAAGCAGCGCGCAGTGCAGGGGCAAGCAGCGCGCAGTGCAGGGGCAAGCAGCGCGCAGTACAGGGGCAGGGAGGGCACAGTACAGGGAGGGCACAGTACAGGGAGGGCACAGTACAGGAAGCAGGGGGGGCACTGTACAGGGAGGGCACAGTACAGAGAGCAGGGGGGGGCACAGTACAGGGAGGGCACAGTACAGGGAGCAGGGGTGGGCACCGTACAGGGAGGGCACAGTACAGGGAGCAGAGGGGCACAGTGTGGGTGGATCAGGAGGTCGCAGTATGGCAGTCAGTAGAGCACAGTGTGGGAGGGTCAGGAGGGCAAAATGAGGTTGGGTCAAGTGGGCACAGTGTGGGTGGATCAGGAGGGCATAGTACGGGGGTCAGTGGATCACATTGTAGCTGGTTTAGAAGAGGACAGTACATGGAGTCAGGAAGGCACAGTGTTGGTGGGACAGAAGGGCACAGCACAAGGGGCAGTACAGGGGGAAAGAGGGCACACAGTGTGGTTGGGTCAGGAGGGCACAACACAGGGAAGCTTCTGGCACACATATTTCTTGTTCTGGCGGCTGTCATTGGGCTAAACATACAATTTGTAAGGAAATCTCCTCCCCCATCCCACCTTCCGGCGCTCTGCATTGGTTCAGGAAGAATCCCCAGGGCGGAGCATTTTACTGCTCCTGTGGGCGGGATCTGTAATACTCCGATCCCTGCCGGCCCTTCTCCCCGCCCCTCTCAGATGCTTACATCACATGAGACGAAGGGGGGAGAAGGGTCATCAGGGGGTCGGAGCAGTACACGTCCCGCCCCCACACCAGAGTCAGGCCAATGTGCCCAGGAGTGGCCCCCGATAGCCAGGCTAGTCCGCTGGGGCCAATGTCATCACACGCCCAGAGGGTGGCGCCCAGCATCCGCCTAGGAAGAGAAGACCGACTTCCCTGAGGCAATATGTGTCAGAAAACAAAGTAACTGTCTACAGGATACAAAAGTTTTATTATTAGGAAGGTCCCTCCCAGCATGATCTGTCAGCTGAGACTTGTGGTGCCAGAGCAGCCTGGGAGGCAGAGGGCGCCCTCTGCTGTCCTGACTGCCAAATGGCCACAACACAACAGGGCTCGGGGCATAAAAGTTACATGGGCCTCCCGCTTACTCTCACGGGTCTGTGAAGTACCCCCCCCCCCTTTCCCAGGCTCTGCCACTCATTTGGGGGGCCACAATAAATGTGGTTAGGGTGGCGGGTGACAGCAGCTGAGGAAACATCCTTTGCACAATCTGCTCTTCCGACTGTGAACCTGGAAGAGCTCAGCTCCGATCACTTCAGGTCACGACGGGCAGAAACAGGTCGGTCCAGGTTGGGCAGAAACAGGTCGGTCCAAAGCAGAAAGAGGTCAGTCCAGGTCGGGGAACAGGGCAGAAACAGGTCGGGGAACAGGGCAGAAACAGGTCGGGACAGGTCGGAACGGGCAGAAACATCCCCAGGTGGGAACAGGTCGGGACGGGCAGAAACATCCCCAGGTGGGAACAGGTCGGGACGGGCAGAAACAGGTCGGGACGGGGAGAAACAGGGCAGAAACAGGGCGGGGAACAAGGCAGAAACAGGGCGGGGAACAAGGCAGAAACAGGGCGGGGAACAAGGCAGAAACAAGGCGGGGAACAAGGCAGAAACAGGTCGGGGAACAAGGCAGAAACAAGGCGGGGAACAAGGCAGAAACAGGTCGGGGAACAAGGCAGAAACAGGTCGGAATGGGCAGAAACAGGTCAGAACGGGCAGAAACAGGTCGGTCCAGGTCAGGGAACGGGGCAGAAACAGGTCGAAATGGGCAGAAACAGGTCGGGACAGGGCAGAAACAGGTCAGGACGGGGAGAAACAGGGCAGAAACAGGTCGGGGAACAAGGCAGAAACAGGTCGGGGAACAAGGCAGAAACAGGTCGGGGAACAAGGCAGAAACAGGTCGGGGAACAGGGCAGAAACAGGTCGGGGGAACAGGGCAGAAACAGGTCGGGGAACAGGGCAGAAACAGGTCGGGGAACAGGGCAGAAACAGGTCGGGGAACGGGGCAGAAACAGGGCGGGGAACAAGGCAGAAACAGGGCGGGGAACAAGGCAGAAACAGGGCGGGGAACAAGGCAGAAACAGGGCGGGGAACAAGGCAGAAACAGGGCGGGGAACAAGGCAGAAACAGGTCGGGGGAACAGGGCAGAAACAGGTCGGGGAACAGGGCAGAAACAGGTCGGGGGAACAGGGCAGAAACAGGTCGGGGGAACAGGGCAGAAACAGGTCGGGGGAACAGGGCAGAAACAGGTCGGGGGAACAGGGCAGAAACAGGTCGGGGAACAGGGCAGAAACAGGTCGGGGAACAGGGCAGAAACAGGTCGGGGAACAGGGCAGAAACAGGTCGGGGGAACAAGGCAGAAACAGGTCGGGGAACAGGGCAGAAACAGGTCGGGGAACAGGGCAGAAACAGGTCGGGGAACAGGGCAGAAACAGGTCGGGGAACAGGGCAGAAACAGGTCGGGGGAACAAGGCAGAAACAGGTCGGGGAACAGGGCAGAAACAGGTCGGGGAACAGGGCAGAAACAGGTCGGGGAACAGGGCAGAAACAGGGCAGAAACAGGTCGGTCCAGGTCAGGGAACGGGGCAGAAACAGGTCGAAATGGGCAGAAACAGGTCGGGACAGGTCGGAATGGGCAGAAACAGGTCAGTCCAGGGCAGAAACAGGTCAGTCCAGGGCAGAAACAGGTCAGAACGGGCAGAATCGTCCCCAGGTCGGTCCAGGGCAGAAACGTCCACAGGTAGGTTTAGGGCAGAAACAGGTCGGTCCAGGGCAGAAACAGGTCGGTCCAGGTCGGGGCGGGCAGAAACAGGTCGGTCCAGGTCGGGGCGGGCAGAAACAGGTCGGTAGATACTTATCCCATGCAAAGCTCTACAGACACCTGGAGTTCAGTGCAACAATCATCCCTGGTGATCCCGCCACAAATAATTCTCCATTCTGGCACTTCCTGTTCTGGTGACAACCGCGTCCCGGTCACGCTCCTGCGTTGTCACCCTAGTCACATGCGCTCCCCCCCAAGTAGACACCTCCAGCGCACGCGCCGTCACACCTCACTCGGGCGCGGTCTGCCATCGTCGTTGTACACAGGAAGTGGCTGAAAGAGGCGGCAGGAGATCCACAGCAGAGAAATACCAGAAATATAAGTGATCTGAGAGGAGATATTATGAGGGGAAGACCATGGCTGGTGATACTCAGATACACCGGTGTGTGTGTGTTTGGTGGGTATTGGTCATCCTGCTGGGACTTGTAGTGCCACCACAGACTGAGGGACACAGGAGAGGCCTGCTGGTTGTTGTGGGACTACAAGTCTCAGCTGACAGATCCCCCTTCCCTTCCCCCCACAGCACTACTCACCATCCACCACCAACCATCCACGCTCACCCCAGCCCAGGCCCAGCTCCAGACAGGATACAGCGCTGGAACCCGGCAAGTCCCCCTCGGAGGGGTGTTCCTGCTATTACTGTCCGGCCCGACGCGCTTTATTCTATTATATTCACCAAGCGGCTCCCCCCGTACTTTCTAGGAGGATGGTACGCTCCACGGACACGCCCTCAACCCTCTCTCCTGTCACTCCTCTGCCCCGCCTAATCGCTGACAGAAGAGAGGATTGTGACAAAGTCCACGCCCCCCCAGGCTACAATAATAAACGGTGATTGGCCGCTTACTCGCGGAAGCCGATTGCTTATTGGAAAAAAAGGGAAAAACCGGAAAAGGCGTAAAGAAGCCACGCCTCCAGCCAGCGGCGATTGGCTAGCTGCGGTATTTGGCTGCAGACTGGAGCTCCACCCTCCACCCTCCACCCTCCATTTATTTTTTATATCAGCCTTTTCGCGGCCAGAACAGTTTTTATATTTTATATTTTATTTTATTTTTTGCACACGATTAACCACTTCAATACCAGGCACTTCCTGCCCAGGCCAATTTTCAGCTTTCAGCGCTGTCACACTTTTTATGACAATTACACTGTCATGTAACACTGTACACATATGAAATTCGTATCATTTTTATCACATAAACAGAGCTTTCTTTTGGTGGGATTTTATCAACTCCGGGGTTTTATTTAAAAAAAAAAAGACAGAAGATCCGTAGCCCCACCGAGGCTCCACCAAAGCCTCATAGAAGCCCCACTGAAGTCCCACCAAATCCTCATTGAAGCCCCACTGAAGTCCCACCAAACCCTCACTGAAGTCTCATCGAAGCCCCACTGAAGTCCCACCAAACCCTCAATGAAGCCTCATCGAAGCCCCACTGAAGCCCCACCAAACCCTCATCGAAGCCCCACTGAAGTCCCACCAAACCCTCATCGAAGCCCCACTGAAGTCCCACCAAACCCTCAATGAAGCCTCATCGAAGCCCCACTGAAGCCCCCCAAACCCTCATTGAAGCCCCACAGAACCCTCATTGAAGCCCCACTGAAGCCCCAGCAAACCCTCATTGAAGCCCCACCAAACCCTCATTGAAGTCCCACCAAACCCTCATTGAAGCCCCACCAAACCCTCATTGAAGTCCCACCAAACCCTCATTGAAGCCCCACCAAACCCTCATCGAAGCCCCACTGAAGTCCCACCAAACCCTCATTGAAGCCCCACCAAACCCTCATTGAAGTCCCACCAAACCCTCATTGAAGCCCCACTGAAGCCCCACCAAACCCTCATCGAAGCCCCACTGAAGTCCCACCAAACCCTCAATGAAGCCTCATCGAAGCCCCACCAAACCCTCATCGAAGCCCCACTCAAGTCCCACCAAACCCTCAATGAAGCCCCACCAAACCCTCATTGAAGCCTCATCGAAGCCCCACTGATGTCCCACCAAACCCTCATTGAAGCCCCACCAAACCCTCATTGAAGCCCCACTGAAGCCCCAGCAAAGCCTTATGGAAGCCCCACTGAAGCTCCACCAAAGCCTCATTGAAGCCCACCCAAAGCTTAATTGAAGCCCCACAGAACCCTCATTGATGCCCCACTGAAGCCCCAACAAAGCCTCATCGAAGCCCCACTGAAGCTCCACCAAAGCCTCATCAAAGCCCCCCCAAAGCCTCCTTGAAGCCCGACCGAAGCCCCACCAAACCCTCATTGAAGCCCCACAAACCCTCATTGAAGCCCCAACAAAGCCTCATCCACACCCCACTGAAGGTCCTCCGAAGCTCCACCAAAGCCTAATCGAAGCCCCACCAAAGCCTCATCAAAGCCCCACCGAAGCCCCACCAAAGGTTCATCGAAGCCCCACCGAAGCTCCACCAAAGCCTCATCGAAGCCCCTCTGAAGCCTCTTTAAAGCTCCACTGAAGCTCCACCAAAGCCTTTATCAAAGCCCCACCGAAGCGGCACCGAACCCTCATTGAAGCCCCAACAAAGCCTGATCAAAGCCCCACTGAAGCTCCTCTGAAGCTCTACCAAAGCCTCATCGAAGCCCCACTGAAGCTCCACCAAAACCAAATCGAAGCCCCACCAAAGCCTCATCAAAGTCCCACCGAAGCCCCACCAAAGCTTAAAGCGGATCTCCACTCTAAAGTGGAGTCCCGCTGATCGGCACCCTCCCCCCCTCCGGTGCCACATTTGACACCTTTCAGGGGGGAGGGGGGTGCAGATACCTGTCTACAGACAGGTATCTGCACCCACTTCCGGCCCTACGATACGGGCAAAGGACGGGTTTTTTCTCCGCTTCCCGTCCGTCGCACGTTGTATGCTGGGAACACTCGGCTCCCAGCACACAGCGGGAGCCAATCGGCGGGCGCAACGCGACTCGCGCATGCGCCGTAGGGAACCGGGCAGTGAAGCCGGAGCGCTTCACTTCCTGGTTCCCTCACCGTGGATGGAGGGGGGAGCAGCAGGGTGACGAGCGATCGGCTCGTCATCTGCTGCGATCACCGCTGGACTCCAGGACAGGTAAGTGTCCTTATATTAAAAGTCAGCAGCTGCAGTATTTGTAGCTGCTGGCTTTTAATATATTTGTTTAGTGGCACATCCGCTTTAATCGAAGCTCCACCAAAGCCTCATCGAAGCTCCACTGAAGCCTCATCAAAGCCCCACCGGGAAAGCGAATAGAGTCCAATGCACGCTATTATGAGCAGAGATTGTAACGCTGCACCGATACCAGCCAACAAAATGGCGGCCTCCATGGCGGCGACAACTTAATGTTCGTTAGCCGCTGTACTGTCAAAATCGCTAAATCATCCAGTACCGGACTATATTCGGTTGCCGGTGTTGTGTCCAAACAGAAACTCATAAAAAATATCCAATTATTGACGTTTTAAAGAAACCGGAAGTAGAATTTCTGACGGGTTGGAGTATTTGGCAGAACAACGGAACACAGGCATTTAGAAGCCGCGCCTACGGTGTGCAGCGATTGGACAGCCGGTCTCAGGAGCTGGTGGGGCTTGTGAGAAGCCGCAGGCTTATTGGGAGTCGTCTTTCTCAGGCAGCCAATGACAAGGGAACAATCACACAGGCCTCCAGAAGCCGCGCCTACGCAGCGCAGCGATTGGCCAGCCCTGTCTTAGACGCCGGTCCTGATTGGTGGACTTTTTTTTTTTTTTTTTTTAGGCCGGGCAGGTGACCCGGAAGTCAGTCAGCCAGTCGAAGTCTGGTCCCGTGACGCTCATTCCTCGGGTCCTCTACTCTCATGCCGCTGCCACCCGCTGACGGGACATGAAGCAGTTCGGGTCCGCCGAGCTGGTGTCGGACTATGGTGACTTCGGGAGGCCGCAGGCCCTGCGGGAGGCGCTGCAGAGCTCACCCGGCGGCCCCCGCCTCTTCCTCAGCCCGGACGGACGTTACTTGCTGGTGTGGCTGGGCCCTCAGAGGCGGCTGCTGTCCTTCCTCCACATCCCGGCCTCCTCACCTCCTCTCCAGCCCGGGGACTACCTGGAGCACAGCTGGCCGGCCCAGTCCCCTCCCCTGGTGGGCCTCCTGTTCCCTCAGAGCCCCGGTCAGGCCTGGACCATGGCCCTGGTGTGGGAGAACGGCCGGGCCGAAGTATGGAGCCCTCCCCGGGGCCCCGCCGACCGATCCTGGACCCTCCTGAGGAGCGCGGAGCTGTGTCAGGGGCCGCGGGCCCGGGTGGTGTCGGCCTGCTGTTGCCACGGCGACGAGCTGCTGTGGTGCGAAGAGCGGACCACCGCCAACCTCCTCACCTACTGCCTGTGCCGCCGGAGCCTCCGAGTCAGCGGGCGCCGCGTCGACCCGGGCGCCATGACCATCGTCCTGCACCACAGCCCTCCCTACGACGTCCTGGCCGCCGCCGGACGCGTCTTCATGGTCCCCCGCTCCGCCGGGCGCCACCCGGTGCTGATCTACGCCCCCGCGGAAAACTCCGTGACCCTCGCCGGCCTCGCCGCCGGCGTCCTCCACAGCAAAGCCTTGGGCGAGGCAGACGCAGACTACAAAAAGCTGATCCTGGAGTGCGCGGGGGCCGCCGCCGACGTGGAAATCCGATACGCCGCCTCGGGCGACCCCGGGAGCCTGCTGGTCGCCACGGCCGCCGGGCGCATCCATCTGCTGCACGGGGACGGGACCGCCCGCCACGTCTACGACCTGAGGGAGAACTTGCGCGCCGACGCGCGGATCAAGATGGCGGTTTCCGGCGACACGCTGGTGTGCACGATTGACTCTTGCTTGTATCTCATAGACGTTCGCAGCGGCCGCCTGACGGCGAAGCAAGCGCTCAACGCCGGGGAGGTGCTACTCATCGACGTCTCGGAGGGCGGAGACGTCCAGTTGATGACCAACGTTGGAGTTTACAAAGTGGGGGGAGGGAGCGGCGCAGCGACGCCGCCACCACCACCGGCGGAGTCCGCCCTCCTAGACATGGTCTACGAAGAGGCCTGCAAGTATTACCAGAGGCGGAGCCTCAGCAGCACTAAACTGACCGCGCAGAGCTTGAAGGAGAACGGCATGTTCCAGGCCCCCATCGCCCTGGCCGCCATCCTCTGCCGCAAAAGCGAGGCCGCCAAGTACGCCGAGCTGCTGGGCAACATCGACAACGAGCTGCAGAGCTTCCTCAGCCTGGAGCTGCTGAAGTCCCGGGCGGCCGGCGCGCCGCGCCCCGACGTCGCCAGGTGCTGCGACGAGCTGGTGGACCTGGAGCTGACGCGCCTCCTGCAGGCGGACCCGGACAGAGACGGCCTGGCGTACATCAACTCACTCTTCGACACCTTCCCCAAGTCCGCCTGGGCGTCCGTCCGCAACAACTTCCAGTTCCAGCAGAACGGGGACGGCAAGCTGGTGGTGCGCGCCACCGCCGACCTGTGGAAGAAAGTCCTGAGCCCCCTCCCGCCTTCAGCGTCCCAAAACGGGGTCCACCCGCTCTTCGAGGTCATCTGCCAGTCCCTGTGCGCCAACAAACCAAAATGGCTGCCGGGCTTCGTCCAGCACGCCCAGGAGTGCTCCGGCCTCTACCGGAACTTTACCTCCAAGGAGCGCGGCGAGGGGGCGCCGCTGTACAAACGGGCGCTCAACGTCCTCAACAAGCGCAGGGATAACACTAACGTGGAGCTGGAGGTGGAGATCCTGCTGTGCAGCGGCAGGCCGCAGGCGGTCATCCAGGCCATACACACCCTGATCCGCCTCCAGCGCTGGCCCCGGGTCATGGAGGAGACGCAGCGCTACTCGCAGCTCAACCCGCTCATCAAAAAGGACATCTTCATCACGCTGCTGGTGGAGTTCGTCCAGCACAGGCAGCTGGACTCCTACGTGCCGCAGCTCTGCGACCTCTGCCCCGAGGACTTGACCGCCACCGACATTCTAAGGATCGTCCTGCAGAACGTGCCCAAGACTCCTCCTGCGGCGGCGGTGCAGCCGCCGTTCTCCACCGACGGCGGGAAACACTTAACCATGGGCTTGCTGAAGCCTCTGCTAAACAAAGCGCTGCAGAGGCAGTTCAGGAGAGACCAGAGCTTCCAGGGCCCGACTTTTCCCCCCGCGGCCCCGCAGCGGACCAACAAAACCGCGGCCAACGGGGAGGACCTGTCACCCCCGGACATCTACGCCACTAAAGCCTTGTGATTTGCTGCCTTTGGTGTACAGTAAGCACGGATCAACCCCTCCCCCGCTACTCCTTATTTATGTTCAGTATTACTTTGTTTATATTTTATTTGTAAGCTTCAGCCAATCGCTGCTGGTTTTGGACAATTTTTTTTTTATTTGTTTTTTTTGTACGGCTACATTCACACGGGTGAGGTAGGTGTGATCAGAGGTAGGTTTGCAATGTGGATTTCTATATGCACCCTCCTGGGGTTGATTTACTAAAGCCTCCATTCACACTCGCGTTGTTACTCCAATAGTTGTGGATTTCTATTGCGACTTTGGCTGTTTGCATTGACAGCTTGCTGATGCGACTTTTTGAGAGTTTGCATTGCAGTTCAATGGGGTTTCTTTACTAAAACTGCAGAGAAACCAATCCGCTTCCAGGTTTTATTGTTAAAGCTTCATTGATCAAAGTGAGATCAGAAGCTGATTGGCTCCCATGCACAACACTCTCTAGTTTTAGAAAATCTCCCTCCTATGACTTTCAAGTCGCATCAAAGCGCAGGAACCTTTTTGAGAGTTTGCATTGCAGTCTAATGGGGTTGCCTTACTAAGACTGCAGAGTGCAGATCTGCGTAGAAACCAATCCGCTTCCAGGTTTTAGTAAAGCTTCATTGATCAAAGTGAGATCAGAAGCTGATTGGCTCCCATGCACAACACTCTCTACTTTTAGAAAATCTCCCTCCCGTGTCTTTCAAGTCGCATCAAAGTAGCGCAGGAACCCTTTTGAGATTTTTGCGTTGCAGCCTGGCTCTGTTGAGAGTTTGAATTGCAGGTCTGTCAAGTTGCATCAAAGTAGCGCAGGACCCTTTGTAAGAGTTTTGCAGTGGCTTGTAAAAGTTTTCCTGCGTTACTTTGATGCGACTTGAGAGACTTCAATGCAAACTCTCACAATGGTCCTGCACTATTTTGATGTGACTTGACAGACCTGCAATTCAAACTCTCGACAGGGTACCTTTGCCTCTTTGCAGTCTGTGTCCCTCAAGTCGCATCATAGTAGCGCAGGACCCTTGTAAGAGTTTTGTAAAAGTTTCCTGTGTTACTTTGATGCGACTTGAGAGAGACTGCAATGCAAACTCACGACAGGGTACCTTTTTTGCTTCTTTGCATTGCAGTCTGTGTCTTTCAAGTCGCATCAAAGTAGCGCAGGAACCTTTTTTTTTTGAGGTTTGCATTGCAGCCTGTGCCTCCTCAAGTTGCATTTAAAGAGTTTGCAGTGACTTGTAAAAAGGGTTCCTGCGCTACTTTGATGCGACATGAGAAAGCCCGCAATGCAAACTCTCACAAGGGTCCAGCACTATTTTTGATGCGACTTGACAGACTGCAATTTAGACTCGCAAACAGGGGTACCTTCGCTACTTTGCATTGCAGTCTGTGTCCCTCGAGTTACATTTAAAGTATCGCAGGACCCTTGTAAAAGCTTCCCTTTGATGCGACTTGAGAGCCTGCAATGCAAACTCTGACAAGGGTCCTGCAATCTGTCAAGACGCATCAAAATAGTGCAGGACCCTTGTCAGAGTTTGCATTGCGGTCTGCATCTCTCAAGTGACATCAAAGCTCTTAACAAGGGTTCTGTGCTACTTTAATGCAGCCTGTGCCCCTCAAGTTGCAATGCAAACTCTCGCACGGGTCCTGCACTATTTTGATGCGACTTGACAGACCTGCAATGCAAACTCTCGACGGGGTACCTTTGCTACTTTGATGCCACTTGAGACACGGACTGCAATGCAAACTGGCGAGGGTCCTGTGCCATTTTTATGCGGCTTGGCAGACTGCAATGCAAAGTAGCGAAGGTTACCCGTCGTGAGTTTGAATTGCAATCTGTCAAGTCGCATCAAAATGGTGCAGGACCCTCGTCAGAGTTTGCATTGCAGGCTCTCAAGTCCCATCAAAGAAAGCTTTTACAAGTCGCTGCAAAAACTCTTACATTTAAAGTATCACAGAACCCTTGTAACTTGAATCACAGAACCCTTGTAAGAGTTTTTGCAGCGACTTGTAAAAGCTTCCTTTTTGATGCGACTTGAGAGCCTGCAATGCAAACTCTGACGAGGGTCCTGCACCATTTTGATGCGACTTGACAGATTGCAATTCAAACTCACGACGGGTAACCTTCGCTCCTTTGCTTTGCAGTCTGCCAAGCCGCATCAGAATGGCACAGGACCCTCGTCGGTTTGCATTGCAGTCCGTGTCTCAAGTGGCATCAAAGTAGCGAAGGTACCCTGTCGAGATTTGCATTGCGGGCCGGTCAAGTCGCATCAAAAATAGTGCAGGACCCTTGTGAGAGTTTGCATTGCAACATGAGGGGCACAGGCTGCATTAAAGTAGCACAGAACCCTTGTAAGAGTTTTGATGTCACTTGTGAGACGCAGACCGCAATGCAAACTCTCACAAGGGTCCTGCACTATTTTGATGCGACTTGACAGACTGCAATTCAGACTCGCAAACAGGGTGCCTTCACTACTTTGCATTGCAGTCTGCCAAGCCGCATCAAAATGGCACAGGACCCTCGCCAGTTTGCATTGCAGTCTGTGTCTCAAGTGGCATCAAACTCTTACACGGGTTCTGTGCTACTTTAATGCAACTTGAGGGGCACAGGCTGCAATGCAAACTCTCACAAGGGTCCTGCACTATTTTAATGCGACTTGACAGACCTGCAACATGGTTACCTTCGTCGCTTTGATGCCACTTGAGAAACGCAGTGCAAAGTAAGCAAAAGGTACCCTGTTGAGAGTTTGCATTGCAATCTGTCAATTCGTATCAAAATACTGCAGGACCCTTGTGTGTTTGCATTGCAACCTCTCAAGTCACATCAAAGTAGCGCATGAACCTTTTTTTTTTATACAAGTCACAGCGACTTTTAAGTTGCATAGGCTTCCATTGAAATACATGGGCTGCGACTTTATGGGCTCGATTTTACTAAAACTGCAGAGTGTAGATCAGGGGGTCTCAAACTGGTGGTCCTCCAGGTGCTGCAGAACTACAAGTCCCATGAGGCATTGCAAGGCTGACAGTTACATTATGACTCCTCCCACAGGCAGAGGCATGATGGGACTTGTAGTTCAGCAACAGTTGAGGGGGGGCCCTGGTGTAGAATCTGGTGCAGATCTGCATAGAAACCAATCGGCTTCCACTGGTATCATTGCTAAAACTTAACTGAAGCAGCTGATTGGCTCGTGGAAAATCTCCCCCATGTCTCTCAAGTCGCATCAAAGTAGCGCAGGAACCTTTTTTTAAAAGTCACAGCGACTTTCAAGTTGCATAGATTTGAATGGCCTCTATTGAAATCTAAAGGCTGCGACTTTATGGGCTCTATTTACTAAAACTGGAAGAGTTCAGATCTGCGTAGGAACTAATCCGCTTCCGGGTTTTATTGAAAAAAAGCTGAGATCAGAAGCTGATTGGTGGTTTCTATGCAGAGCCGCACCAGGTTGTGCGCTCTCCAGTTTTAGTAAATCCAACCCCCGGTATGCGTCCAAAAATCGCATCGACGAGTCGCACAAGTGTGAATGAAGTCCTAAAACCGGAGCGTGCAAAACCTGGGGCAGCTGTGCAATGGGGGACAATCGGCTTGTTCAGAAGCTGATTGGTTTCTATGCAGAGCTGCACCGGATTGGGCGCTCTCCAGTTTTAGTAAATCAACTATTATATATATAAAAAAATCGCAAACCTACTTCTAGTTATACCAATAGCCTGTGCCTTAAAGTAATTTCCAGCCTCAACTCATCCAATGGGCGCTCAACCTGCGGCCCTCCAACTGTTGTGGAACTACAAGTCCCATGAGGCATTGCAAGGCTGGCCGTTACAAGCCTGACTCCCAAAGGCAGAGGCATGATGGGACTTCCTAAAATGCCCCCCACCCCTTTTTTTCCCCAATACCTATGCCGGCTCACCTGTGACAAGAAAGTGTATACTTACCTGTTCTCGGCCCACTCCGATCACATGATCCCTTTTGTCTAGTAGCGGCAGCGGAGAGGAGAGCTGCTCCAGTCGCATGATCCTCTTTGGCAGCGGAGAGGAGAGCTGCTCCAGTCACATGATCCCCTTTGGCAGGGGAGAGGAGAGCTGCTCCAGTCACACGATCCCCTTTGTCTGGCAGGAGAGGAGAGCTGCTCCAGTTGCATGATCCTCTTTGTTGGGAAGAGGAGAGCTGCCCCAGTCACATGATCCTCTTTGGCAGGGGAGAGGAGAGCTGCCCCAGTCACATGATCCCCTTAGTCTGGCAGGGGAGAGGAGAGCTGCTCCAGTCACATGATCCCCTTTGGCAGGGGAGAGGAGAGCTGCTCCAGTCACATGATCCCTTTGTCTGGCAGAGGAGAGCTGCTCCAGTCACATGATCCTCTTTGGTGGCTGCAGGGAAGAGAAGAGCTGCTCTGGTCACATGATCTACTTTTTTTTTTTCAAGCCGAAGCAGGGGAAGAGAGTGCCTGACGTCACCCATAGGTGTTGGCGCTCCCTGGAGCTGGCTGAGAATGGAGACGTGTGACCGCAGTGGTTCTTCTCTCCCCTGCAGCCGCCAAAGGGGGATCATGTGACTGTAGCGTCTCTCCTCCCCCTGCTGCTGGCTTAATAAGGGGTTTGTGTGACCGGAGCAGCTCTTCTCTCCCCTGCTGCTGGCTGACAAAGGGGGTCATGTGACCGCAATGGCTCTTCTCTCCCCTGCAGCTGCCAAAGGGGATCATGTGACTGGAGCAGCTCTCCTGTCAATGGCTGACAAAGGGGATCATGTGACTGGAGCAGCTCTCCTCGCTGGCTAACCAAGGGGATCATGTGACTGGAGCAGCTCTTGTCTCCCCTGCAGCTGCCGCTTGCTGAAAAGATGTACATCTTTCTTGCACAGGTGTTGGGAGGGGGGAGGGGGCGTTTTTTTAAAGACTAATTAGGCCAAAGGCTGGATTTCTACTTTTATTTGACACCCTGCGGCTCTAACGGCAGAGGAGTGCGAAGAGCTGCATCCAGCCGCAGGTAATGACAGGCCGTGGATAGCTGCAGCCGCCGTCAGCCCGGCGTTTGTGTGTGCGCTCTTCCCTCCTCTGCCATTCCAGCCGCAAGGGGGGGCAGGGCGCCAATCACCAATCAGAATGTAGCTGAGGTGTGACTGAAATGTATCGGAGGATTTGTATCAATTCATGCAGAAGGATTGGACTTTATTGGATCCCTTTTTATTGTTTAACCCGAGATACAATGTATCCTTTGTGATCTCCCCTGTCAGTGGCAAATGGTTTATCGCATCTCCGTAAACTGATACATTCTGCTGGAGAGTTTGTGGTTTAAAAAAAAAAAAAGTACTTTCTGGCTGAATCGCCAGATGGAAAACGGTATTGGACCCCCCCATACACACTAAAATAATATATATTACCGTATATACTCGAGAATAAGCCAAGTTTTTCAGCAATTTTATTTGGTGCTTATACTCGAGTCACGTTTTTGCGCCTGATCTCCAGGTACCCGGCCGGTCGTAGGTCCCCTGGGCCCGGAAATTGGCACACATCTAGCCCCATTTCTCTTTTACAAGTGTGCAAAGTTTGACTCTAGTGATTTTGGGGACTTTGTACCAGCCGGTCGTAGATCCCCTGGACCCGGAACTTGGCACACTTGTAGCCCCATTTCTCCTCTACAAGTGTGCAAAGTTTGTTGTCCGGGGGATCTACGGCCGGGGAGCACAGTCTTTTCAAACCCTGGCATGCCTTCCATAGACTCCCATGTTAAACGTCAGTCGAGTCTTGGTTACAGTCGAGTCTTGGTTACAGTCGAGTCTTGGTTACAGTCGAGTCTTGGTTACAGTCGAGTCTTGGTTACAGTCGAGTCTTGGTTACAGTCGAGTCTTGGTTACAGTCGAGTCTTGGTTACAGTCGAGTCTTGGTTACAGTCGAGTCTTGGTTACAGTCGAGTCTTGGTTACAGTCGAGTCTTGGTTACAGTCGAGTCTTGGTTACAGTCGAGTCTTGGTTACAGTCGAGTCTTGGTTACAGTCGAGTCTTGGTTACAGTGAGGCATCCAAATGGACACCCTTTTTTTTTAACTTATTTTTTTGTGGTATAGGTGCCTCAGCTTATACTCAAGTATATACGGTAATTTTATAAATCTTCCTCCTTTGTTTTTCCTTTGGTGATCCAGCCAGCACGTCTTGTTTTTTTTTTTTTTAAAAAAGCACAAGCTCTCCAGCCGGATTTATCAGTTTACACTCAGGGGGTCTCAAACTGGCGGCCCTCCAGCTGTTGTGAAACTACAAGTCCCATAAGGCACTGCAGCTGTTGTGAAACTACAATTCCCATGAGGCGCTGCAGCTGTTGTGAAGCTACAAGTCCCATGAGGCGCTGCAAGGCTGACGGTTCCAAGCCTGACTCCCCACAGGCTGAGGCAATGATGGGACTTGTAGTTTTTCGCAATACAGCTGGAGGGCCGCCAGCTTGAGCCCCCCCCCCCCCTGGTTTACAGGAATGAGACAAACCGTTTACCACTGACCGGGGTGCTTACAATGATCAGTTTTTATTTATTGATGTAATGGCCTTCATCTCAAACGATAAAGAAAAATGTTTGCTCTGTGACTGATGTATAAAGTGTGAGCTGGAGTTTGGCTTCAGTGTGGTGTATTCCAATCTGCTACCCCTCCCCCCCCCCCTCAGGGTTCTCCAAACCCTCCAGCTGTTGCAGAACTACACTTCCCATGAGGCATTGTTAAACGCTGACATTCACAGACACGACTACGAATGATGGGAATTGTAGTTCCTGAACTGAAGGGCCGTAGTTTTGAGTCCTAGATCAGGGGGTCTCAAACTGGCAGCCCTCCAGCTGCTGCAGAACTACAAGTCCCATGAGGCATTGCAAGGCTTGACGGTTACAAGCATGACTCCCACAGGCAGAGGCATGATGGGACTTGTAGTTTTTTCCCAACAGCTGGAGGGCCGCCAGTTTGAGACCCCCTGATCTAGATTAACAATGCTGCTGTCCAAAGGTGCCTCCTGTGCTCCTTCATCCTAAGTGCAGGGGGGGGGGGGGAGTGCTTTAATACAGGAGGTGTGTTAGTGGCCAGAACTCCAGGTGATAACAGAGGGGGGGGGGGGAAACTAATGCAGCCACCGCATTTAATGATGAGCTGAAATATGTGACACTTGTTTGGGTTTAATGAAAGTATAACTAAAGGCAAAACTTTTTTTTTTTTTTTTTATCTGTGTCCCCGTTGGGGAGAGTCACCCTCTCTTTGTCCTGTTGTCACCGAAATTTGAAAGGCAACAACCCAAAAAGTTGTGATTTTTCTTTTAGAACAGGAGAAATCTTCCAATGGGTGACACCTAGTTGACGGATTCCCTCACTTTTTATTTGGTAGGGATTTCCTCACTTCCTATTTTGGTTATGGGACAGGAAGTGAAGGGAAATCTCCCCAATGGGGACTCTAGTGGAGGGATTCCCTCTCTCTTTTTTTGGAGGGATTTCCTCACTTCCTGTTTTGATTATGGGACAGGAAGCGAAGGGAAATCTCCCCAATGGGGACACACGGTCCCCTTATTAAGCCAGCAGCAGGGGAGGAGAGACGCTACAGTCACATGATTCCCTTTGGTGGCTGCAGGCTGCCTTCTTATCTGTTTGGTAAAGCTGAGCTCCGGGGGGCAATTGCAAAACTAACTTCAGAATTTATTCGGCTTGTCTGAGCTTTCAGAAAATGGGACAGAGCTATGAAATGACACTCTGCGGCGCTCAGTAACAGATAACTGGTTGGGGGAGGGACACCTCCTCCTTACACAGGAATAGAGCTGAGGCTGTCAATCTGAATTTGCCCAGATGTCTTTTAAATCGTTCATTGTGAACGGGGGCTAAGTGCTCTGGACTGAGACAAGTACACACCATAGAGGGGTATGCTTTGTTCATCTTTCATGTCTGAGGTTTACAACCACTTTAAATGCTCGTTTTTGTTGCTTAGAGCAGTGTTTCTCAACTCCAGTTCTCAAGTACCCCCCCCAACAGGTCATGTCTTCAGGTTTTCCCGCAGATGAAACGGCTGTGGTAATTACTAAGGCAGTGAAAACTGATCAAATCGCCTGTGCAAAATAATGAAAAGCCTGAAAACATTACCTGTTTTGGGGGGGTTCTTAAGGACTGGAGTTGTGAAACGTTGGCCTAGGGCAGGGATATGCAATTAACAGACCTCCAGCTGTTTCAAAACTACAAGTCCCATCATGCCCCTGCCTCTGGGTGTCATGCTTGTGGCGGTCAGTCTTGCTATGCCTCATGGGACTTGTAGTTCTGCAACAGCTGGAGGTCCGCTAATTGCATATCCCTTGCCGGGAGCGTGGATTCTCAACTCACGCCTCAAGTACCCCCCAACAGGCCATGTTTTGGGAATTTCTACTGGATAAAATAGCTGTCCAAAATACCAAGCCTTAGAATCTGATTTAAAACACCTGTGCAAGATTAAGGAGAACCTGTTCACATGGTCTATTGGGGTTACTTGAGGACATGGTAGAGTACCAGCAACAAATCTATATACCTCACTATTCTATATACCCCACCACCTGGTGGGTGGTTGCACTTGTGATGTAATTGGTTAAAATACGGGACCGACAGTCCTGCGTTGTGAGGAAATGAGGGCCCGCCCACTACCAGGACTACTGGAGAGGAGCGGTGAGCACTGGCTGTGGTGGTGGGGGGGAGTGTGAGGGATAAGGTAGGTAGAAGTTCCCCTGCAAGGGTAGGTGGGGTTTTTTGTTTTTTTTATTGAGTTCCCCGGTGTTCAGCTTTCATCCATCTGGTCAGCACGGCATCCAGCATTTCTATCACCCGCAATGTCATGAAGGTCTCAATTCTGTAAATGTGCCTAGAAATAACTCTACTCCTCCCACCCCCCCCCCCCCCCCATGTCAGCCGGTTGGATCAACCCTTTGCATTCCTCCCTGGGTTGGCCTACAACTTTACAAACCTTTTGAATCCTGTTACGATTTGCAAAAATTTGGGTAAAATTTTCTCCTGTATCTAAGAGGTGTCTGTAGCCCATAGCAGTCAGGGGTTGGTGCCTAAATCTGCCACCCATGTTATCAGGTTGGATCAACCCTTTGCATTCCTCCCCTGGGTTGGCCTACGAATCGTTTGGATCCTGTTACGATTTGTAAAATTTTCTCCTATATCTATGATGTGTCTGTACCCCATAGCCATCGGGAACAGTGCCTAAATCTACCACCCACGTCAGCAGGTTGGATCAACCCCTTGCATTCCTCCCTGGGTTGGCCTACAACTTTACAAACCTTTTGAATCGGGTCACGATTTGCAAAAATTTGGGTAAAATTTTCTCCTGTATCTAAGAGGTGTCTGTAGCCCATAGCAGTCAGGGTCGGTGCCTAAATCTACCACCCATGTTAGCAGGTTGGATCACCCCTTTGCATGCCTCCCCCTGGGCTGGCTTACAACAGGGATATGCAATTAGCAGACCTCCAGCTGTTGCAAAACTACAAGTCCCATCATGCCTCTGCCTGTGGGTGTCATGCTTGTGGCTGTCAGAGTCTTGCAATGCCTCATGGGACTTGTAGTTCTGGAACAGATGGAGGTCCGCTAATTGCACATCCCTGGCCTACAACTCCAATTTTGGATCCTGTTACAATTTGCAAAAAATTGGGGTAAAATTTTCTCCCGTATCTATGACGTGTCTGTACCCCATAGCCATCGGGAACAGTGCCTAAATCTACCACCCACGTCAGCAGGTTGGATCAACCCTTTGCATTCCTCCCCTGGGTTGGCCTACGAATCATTTGGATCCTGTTACGATTTGCAAAATTTGGGTAAAATTTTCTCCTGTAACAGGATCCAAATTTTGCAAATCGTAACAGGATCCAAATGATTCGTAGGCCAACCCAGGGGAGGAATGCAAAGGGTTGATCCAACCTGCTGATGTAGGTGGTAGATTTAGGCACTGTTCCCGATGGATATGGGGTACAGACACGTCCTAGATACAGGAGAAAATTTTACCCAAATTTTGCAAATCGTATCTATGACGTGTCTGTACCCCATAGCCATCGGGAACCGTGCCTAAATCTGCCAAAGTGGATTTTTAGCTAATTGCCAAAGGGTTATCCATAAACGCCTCTGATGAACAAAGAAGTGCGTGGCTTGTATTTGAAGTATTTATTAGCTCAGCGGCCTTGGAGAGAATGTCCGACTCCAGGACGGGTTATTCCAGCACTAGATGAATGTAGCTCTATAATTGGACCTTTTTGAGAGAACACTGCGCCCTCGATAGAGAGAGGGAGAGAGCACCTTTTTAAAGTATTGCATTATTTTGTTTTAGTTTACTTTTGTTTGAGGAAATAAATGCTTTTAAGTGTAATGATATACAAGGATTGGTCTGTGTTTGTTGTAAGCTGATGGGTGTGGGCGAGCGATGTGCGGTCACGTGATGCACATTCCATTGCTGGCTCATCAGGTCTACGAGTTCATCGTTCTAAAAACCTCCATTTTGCCATTATCCAGACTAGAGGGAGCAAAGATGAGTTTTTTTTTTTTTTTTTAGCAATTGCTGAAGTCCTTCTGAAAGTGCTGCTTAAAACTACTTGGGCGGAGAATAGGTTAACCACTCAAGACCCAGACCTTTAGGCAGCTAAAGGACCCGGACAGTTTTTGCGATTTGGCACTGCGTCGCTTTAACTGACAGTTGCGCGGTCGTGTGACGTGGCTCCCAAACAAAATTGGCGTCCTTTTTTCCCCACAAATAGAGCTTTCTTTTGGTGGTATTTGATCACCTCTGCGGTTTTTATTTTTTGCGCTATGAACAAAAATAGAGCGACAATTTTGAAAAAAAATGCAATATTTTTAACTTTTTGCTGTAATAAATATCCCCCAAAAATATATTAAAAAAAACTTTTTTTTTTCATCAGTTTAGGCCGATACGTATTCTTCTACCTATTTTTGGTTAAAAAAATCGCAATAAGCGTTTATCTATTGGTTTGCGCAAAATTTATAGCGTTTACAAAATAGGGGATAGTTTTATTGCATTTTTATTTATTTTTTTTACTTTTTTTTTTTCGTGACTGCGACATTATGGCGGACACATCGGACAATTTTGACACATTTTTGGGACCATTGTCATTTATAGAGCGATCAGTGCTATAAAAATGAACTGATTACTGTGTAAATGTGACTGGCAGAGAAGGGGGTTAACCCCTAGGGGGCGAGGAAGGTGTTAAGTGCGTCCTAGGGAGTGATTCTAACTGTTGGGGGGCGGGGATATGAGTGACACGTCACTGCTCCTGACAGAGAGAGCAGGCGATCGGTGTCCTGTCACTAGGCAGAACAGGGAGATGGCAAAAACGAGAAAAGAAAGAAAAAGGCGCACCAGCCTAGTGTGTTACCGTTGACAATTTAATAGAATAATAAAAAAAAAAAAAAAAATACTCACAGGGAAAGCAACATAACAGGCTTATCGACAACGCTGTAGTAGATACCCCTCGAACCACACTCCAAATGGGGAGGATAAAGGTGTGTCACTGCCGGCTGACGCGTTTCGAGGTTACAAAGACCTCTTCATCAGAGCCCTGCTGGGCTCTGATGATGAGGTCTTTGTAACCTCGAAACGCGTCAGCCGGCAGTGACACACCTTTATCCTCCCCATTTGGAGTGTGGTTCGAGGGCGGAAAATTTAAACTGACGTATATTTTACGTCGATTTGCCTGTCCGTGACATTCTGCCAACGTATATATTCGTGACCCGATCCTTTGACCACTTAAGGACCGCCTCCTGCACATTTACGTCGGCAGAATGGCGCGGCTGGGCACATGCACGTACAGGTACGTCCTGTGCTAGTACCCAGCTGCGGGTCGCGGGCGCACGCCCCGGACCCGATCGCCGCTGGAGTCCCGCGATCGGTCCCCGGAGCTGAAGAACGGGGAGAGCCGTGTGTAAACACACCTTCCCCGTGCTTCACTGTGGCGGCGGCAGCGGCATCGATCGTGTGATCCCTTTTATAGGGATACACAATCGATGACGTCACACCTACAGCCACACCCCCCTACAGTTGTAAACACACATGAGGTCACACATAACCCCATCAGCACCCCCTAGTGGTTAACTCCCTAACTGCAATTGTCATTTTCACAGTAATCGGTGCATTTTAAATGCATTTTTTGCTGTGAAAATGACAATGGTCCCAAAAATGTGTCAAAATTGTCCGCCATAATGTCGCAGTCACGAAAAAAATCGCTGATCGCCGCCATTAGTAGTAAAAAAAAAAAAAAAAATGCAATAAAACTACCCCCTATTTTGTAAACGCTATAAATTTTGCGCAAACCAACCGATAAACGCTTATTGCGATTTTTTTTTATTTTTTTTTTTTTTTTTTTACCAAAAATAGGTAGAAGAATACGTATCGGCCTAAACTGAGGAAAAACATTTTTTTTATATATATATTTTTGGGGGATATTTATTATAGCAAAAAGTTAAAAATATTGAATTTTTTTCAAAATTGTCGCTCCTATTTTTGTTTTTAATAGCGCAAAAAATAAAAACCGCAGAGGTGATCAAATACCACCAAAAGAAAGCTCTATTTGTGGGGAAACAAAGTCGCACGACCGCGCAATTGTCAGTTAAAGCGCCGCAGTGCCGAATCGCAAAAAGTGGCCCGGTCTTTAAGCTGCACAATGGTCCGGAGCTTAATCGGTTAATAGAAGTCAATGCAGGCCGCTCCCCAAGCAGCACAGCAACCTTTTACCAAGTCGGAGCGACTTGAGTCACTCCTATTGGAACGGTTCCGTTGTACCGAATGGAACGCAACTTTTCAGGCGGACAGGTCACCCCCCTGTGTGAAGCGGCACCAAATGTCCTTGTCGCCGCCGACATCAGCCTACCAGATTCTCCCTTTCATCTGTTCAGATCACACCAGAAACATGAGAAGCACAGCGATTGGTTGCTGCAAGCGACACTTAAGGCTCCTTCATACCAAGTGCAGTGACCTGCGTTTAATCCGCAAAATATTCAAAGCAGGGCGACTGCTAAAGGAACAGAACACACCCATCTATGTGCCCCGCCCTCATCACTGTGCTGCAGGGCATTGAGGGGGGAAAAAAGGAGTCTTCTGCATTGTTCCTGCAATTCACCGCAGCCTAACCAAAGTCACCCACCTGTGTGGGCATGTGAAGCCCGGTTCCTTTTTCTTCCTGGTTTTCGGGGAGAGGTGCATGCTGGGCGATTTTTTATTTATTTTTATTTTAGGCACAGTAATGCCCAGAGACTCCTGGGAAATGAGTGTCATCATCTCCCAGGAGGCAATGGGGGTCTTAGGACAGGAAGTTGAACCACCTAGGACCAGGAACTAGGCAAATTACGAAATCTGCCTGGTAACAGCCAGATAGAAGTGAGGGAAAGAAAATAAATTTTTCTTTTTTTTTTCTTTACATTAACCACTTCCCGACCGCCGCATGTACATGTACGTCCACAGAATGGCACGTACAGGCGTAAGAGAGCCGGCGATCCATGAGACTAACAGCGCGTTATCCCCCAGAATCTGATGAGTGTTGGGGGGTGAAGATGAAGCACTTGCAGGTTACAGTGAAAAGGCTCAACTTCCAAACTGGTTTACACCTCAAGAATCCCCTTCTTTACTTCACCCCCACCTCTTTTCTCCCCTCTGTCCTGTCCTCTCCTTTCTGTCTTCTCCTCCCTCTGTCCTCTCCCCTCCTGTCCTCTCTTCTCCCTCTGTCCTCTTCTTCTCCCTCTGTCCTCTTCTTCTCCCTCTCTTCTCCCTCTGTCCTCTTCTTCTCCCTCTCTTCTCCCTCTGTCCTCCTTCTTCTCCCTCTCTTCTCCCTCTGTCCTCCTTCTCCCTCTCTTCTCCCTCTGTCCTCCTTCTTCTCCCTCTCTTCTCCCTCTGTCCTCTTCTTCTCCCTCTCTTCTCCCTCTGTCCTCCTTCTTCTCCCTCTCTTCTCCCTCTGTCCTCCTTCTTCTCCCTCTCTTCTCCCTCTGTCCTCCTTCTCCCTCTCTTCTCCCTCTGTCCTCCTTCTTCTCCCTCTCTTCTCCCTCTGTCTTCTCCCCTCTGTCTTCTTCTCTTCTCCCTGTGTCCTCTCCCCTCCTGTCCTCTTCTTCTCCCCTCTGTCCTCTCCCCTCTGTCTTCTTCTCCCTCTCTTCTCCCTCTGTCCTCTCCCCTCCTGTCCTCTTCTTCTCCCTCTCTCCTCTCCCCTCCTGTCCTCTTCTTCTCCCTCTGTCCTCTCCCTTCTGTCTTCTTCTCCCTCTTTTCTCCCTCTGTCCTCTCCCCTCCTGTCCTCTTCTTCTCCCTCTCTTCTCCCTCTGTCCTCTTCTTCTCCCTCTGTCCTCTTCTTCTTCCTCTCTTCTCCCTCTGTCCTCTTCTTCTTCCTCTCTTCTCCCTCTGTCCCTTTCTTCTCCCTCTCTTATCCCCTCTGTCCTCTCCCCTCCTGTCTTCTTCTTCTCCCTCTCTTATCCCCTCTGTCCTCTCCTGTCTTCTTCTTCTTCTTCTTCTTCTTCTTCTTCTTCTTCTCCCTCTCTCCTACCTCTGCCCTCTCTTCTCCCTCTCTTCTCCCTCTGTCCTCTTCTTCTCCCTCTCTCCTACCTCTGCCCTCTCTTCTCCCTCTGTCCTCTGTCCTCTGTCCTCTTCTTCTCCCTCTCTTCTCCCGCTGTCCTCTTCTTCTCCCTCTGTCCTCTTCTTCTCCCTCTGTCCTCTTCTTCTCCCTCTCTTCTCCCTCTGTCCTCTCCCCTCCTGTCCTCTTCTTCTCCCTCTATTCTCCCTCTGTCCTCTTCTTCTCCCTCTGTCCTCTTCTTCTCCCTCTATTCTCCCTCTGTCCTCTTCTTCTCCCTCTGTCCTCTTCTTCTCCCTCTGTCCTCTTCTTCTCCCTCTGTCCTCTTCTTCTCCCTCTGTCCTCTTCTTCTCCCTCTGTCCTCTTCTTCTCCCTCTGTCCTCTTCTTCTCCCTCTGTCCTCTTCTTCTCCCTCTGTCCTCTTCTTCTCCCTCTGTCCTCTTCTTCTCCCTCTGTCCTCTTCTTCTCCCTCTGTCCTCTTCTTCTCCCTCTGTCCTCTTCTTCTCCCTCTCTTCTCCCTCTGTCCTCTCCCCTCCTGTCCTCTTCTTCTCCCTCTATTCTCCCTCTGTCCTCTTCTTCTCCCTCTGTCCTCTTCTTCTCCCTCTATTCTCCCTCTGTCCTCTTCTTCTCCCTCTGTCCTTTTCTTCTCCCTCTCTTATCCCCTCCTGTCCTCTTCTTCTCCCTCTGTCCTCTCCACTCCTGTCCTGTCCTTCTCCCTCTCTTCTCCCTCTGTCCTCTTCTTCTCCCTCTCTCCCACCTCTGTCCTTCTCTTCTCCCTCTGTCCTCTTCTCCCTCTCTCCCACCTCTGCCCTCTCCCCTCCTGTCCTTCTCCCTCTCTTCTCCCTCTGTCCTCTTCTTCTCCCTCTCTCCCACCTCTGTCCTTCTCTTCTCCCTCTGTCCTCTTCTTCTCCCTCTCTTCTACCTCTGTCCTCTCCCCTCCTGTCCTTCTCCCTCTCTTCTCCCTCTGTCCTCTTCTTCTCCCTCTCTTCTCCCTCTGTCCTCTTCTTCTCCCTCTCTTCTCCCTCTGTCCTCTTCTTCTCCCTCTCTTCTCCCTCTGTCCTCTCCCCTCTGTCCTCTCCCTCTCCCTCTCTTCTACCTCTGTCCTCTCCCCTCTGTCCTCTTCTACCGCTGCCCTCTCTTCTACCGCTGCCCATCTCTTCTTCCTCTCCTCTGTCCTCTCTTCTCCCTTTTTTGTCCTCTCTTCTCCCTTTTTTTTGCTCTCTCTCTCTCTCTCTCTCTCTCTCTCTCTTCTCCCTTTTTTTTGCTCTCTCTGTCCTCTCTTCTCCCTCTCTCTTCTCCCTCTGTCCTCTCTTCTCCCTCTGTCCTCTCTTCTCCCTCGCTCTTCTCCCTCTGTCCTCTCTTCTCCCTCGCTCTTCTCCCTTTTTTGCCCTCTCTTCTCCCTCTGCCCTCTCTTCAGCCTCTCTCTCCCTCCCTCTCTCTCTCCTCACTGTGTCTCTGTCCTCCTCTCCTCTCCCCAGGCACAACACTGAACAGCTCAGGAATTCCTCTGCGCTCAGTCCAGCCATTCATCACAGAAAACCTAATTATATTCTATCTCCCTCATTATTAGCTTTTCCATTTGACTCCAGTATTGTGCGATTGTTGTATTGTTCGGTGTTTGCTGACCCATCGTGTACCTTGATGATTAGAAGAAGATTTAGTCAGCTGAGATGTTGTGCGTTGTCGGGACGCACGTGTCTCCTGTGGGGGATGGGGCTCCCTCCATCATAAGTCTTCTCTTTAGATATGCATTGCTTTGGGTGCTCCTCTAGTTGAGGGGCCACACTATGCGTGGCGGTGCCACTTCACATGTATTTGTAGGTTTTTGTTTTTTGGGTTATTTTTTATTTGTATAGAACTGCCACATTCCAGGTTACATGACCATGTTTGTTGTTTATAATGATATACAGGAAGTTCTGCATGCCTGCTTCTCATTATTAAAGTGACCCTAATCCAGGGTTCGACAAATCCCGGGCGCCATGGCGACTAGAAATAGGGTCCTGGCGACTTGGCTTGGAAGGGGGGGCACCATCTGGTGGTGAGCCGTTGGTATTACAAGTTATTACCACCAGATGTGTAAGATGGCGCCATCTGGTGGTGGCCGTTGGTATTACAAGTTAAGCATTACAAGTTAAACAGCAATTCTAATGTAATTTTTCACTATTTTCACTGCCATCTTCTTCCCTCTAATTAGAACCCCCAAACATTATATATATTTTTTATCCTAACACCCTAGAGAATAAAATGGCGATCGTTGCAATACTTTCTGTCATGCCGCATTTGCGCTGCGGTCTTGCAAGCGCACTTTTTTGGGGAAAAAATTACACTTTTTTTAATTAAAAAATAAGACAACAGTAAAATTATCCCCATTTTTTTTTTAATATCATGAAAGATAATGTTACGCCGAGTAAATTGATACCCAACATGTCACGCTTCAAAATTACGTCCGCTCGTGGAATGGCGTCAAACTTTTACCCTTTAAAATCTCCATAGGCGACGTTTAAAAAACTCTACAGGTTGTATGTTTTGAGTTACAGAGGAGGTCTAGGGCTAGAATTATTGCTCTCGCTCTACCAATCGCGGCGATACCTTACATGTGTGGTTTGAACACCGTTTACATATGCGGTCGCTGCTCACGTATGTGTTCGCTTCTGCGCGCGAGCTCGTCGGGACAGGGCGCGTTTTCTGGCTCCTAACTTTTTTAGCTGGCTCCTAGATTCCAAGCAAATTTGTCAACCCCTGCCCTAATCCACGCAAGGCCCGTGGGCTGAATCTTGCCCGCCAGGCCTTGTCATGTGGCCCCCGCAGCCGGAACGTGGTAAACGCCATTCCACCACCTCCGGCGCTCACCCTCCGCTCCCTGCCGTCACATGTAAACAAAGAGTCCTTCTGTGTTTACAAGGGACGGCTTTGCTCTGAGCGGCTCCCGGATCCAACAGATCCCTGTATGCATTCATGGTGGGGACCAATAATCTGAGAGAGGGAGTGATCTCCCCACAAGGCAAGGCAGAGCCTCCTACACAGGGAGGTACTACAGATGGGCCCGGTAGGAGAGAGATCCGAGTAACCATGGGGGGGTGATTGGGGTTGCACACTGTGCCGAGTGCACCCCTAAACCCTGCACTCTGTACACACCACACCCCTGCACTCTGTACGCAACGTGCTCCTGCACCATGCACACTGTACGCAGCATGCTCATGCACTCTGTACGCAGCGTGCTCCTGCACCATGCACTCTGTACGCAGCAGGCACCTGCACTCTACACTCTGTACGCAGCATGTTCCTAAACTGTGCACACAGCGTGCTCCTGAACCCTGCACTATGTACGCTGGATGTTCCTAAACTCTGCACTGTGTACGCAGCGTGCTCCAGAGCCCTGCACTCTCTACGCAGCATGCTCCTGGAATGTGTACGCAGCATGCTCCTGCGCCATGCACTTTGTACGCAGCATGCTCCTGCTCCATACACATTGTACGCGGCGTGCTTCTGAGCCCTGCACTCTGTACGCAGCGTGCTCCTGCACTGTGTACGCAGCGTGCTCCTGCGCCCTGCACTGTGTACGCAGTGTGCTCCTGCACCATGCACTATGTACGTAGCGTTGCTCCTGAACCCTGCACTGTGTACGCAGCGTGCTCCTGCACCATGCACTCTGTACGCAGCAGGCACCTGCACTCTACACTCTGTACGCAGCGTGTTCCTAAACTGTGCACTCAGCGTGCTCCTGAACTCTGCACTCAGCGTGCTCCCGAGCCCTGCACTCTGTACACAGCGTGCGTCTGAACCCTGCACTCGGTATGCTTCTGAGTCCTGCACTGTGTACGCAGCGTGCTCCTGCACTGAAAAATATACTTTTTTTTTTTATTAAAGGGCTCAGAGGGCCCCATGTGGCAAACCCCCTTCTTTTTTTATTTTTTTTTATTTTATAAATGTTTATTTTTTTATTTTTGTTTATATATTTTTTTTAATTAAAGGGCCCAGGGCCCTGGATGGCAACCCCCCCCTTTTTTTGTAATTTATTTTTATAAAAAAAATGATCAAAGGGCCCAGAGGTCCCCAGGGCCCCAGATGGCAACCCCCGTTTTTAAAAATAAATAAATATATATATATATTTTTTTAATTTTTTTTTTTTTTTTTATTAAAGGGCCCAGAGGTCCCCCGAATGGCAGCCCCCTTTTTTTTATAAAAATATATATTTTTTTTTTATATTTTTTTTTCTTTTTTTTTTCTTTTTATTCTTTTATTTATTTATATTGTTTTTTTTATTAAAGGGCCCAGAGGTCCCCAGGATGGCTACCCCCCTTTTTTTTTATATATATTTTTCTTTATTTCTTCTTTTTTTTGTAAAGGGCCCCCCCGCCCCATAATTCCTGATGGTGGCCCTGCCTATATTCTTTTTGGTAATCGCTGTCCCTCATTCCCGTCTCAGAAAGTTGGGAGGTGCGCGCTGCTCTCTGTACATTACAAATCCCATAGTCCATCAAGCCACGCCGGGTGACCCCCGGAGAACAAAGGTAGCCACCATCTTTATCGGGAAGTCAGATTACAGCGGCAATAAAAGGGGCGGGTCGCATAGAAGGGACTTTTCTGAGATAAGAAGAATACATAATACTAAAGAGAATCTTTTGTTCTTTTTTTGAACCCGGGTTTAGTGCCCCCTTCAGGTGATAGACGGCGTTGGTCGGCATTGTATGCGCTCGGGCAGACGCTGGTGAAAGTTTAGTGTGTCTGCTAATGACTTCACAGGCTCCTGAGAAATGTCTCGGCCCCGCATGATATGAACTGCGGCTACAAGTCATCCTTCCACTTAACCCCTTCAGTACCGGCCATGTTCACCCCCACCCCCCCCCCCTTCCTGCCCAGGCCGATTTTCAGCTTTCAGCGCTGTCGCATTTTGAATGACAATTGCGCCGTCATGTCACGCTGTACCCAAAAAAGTTTTTTTTTTTCTTTGTTTCTGTTATAAAAAAAATTCAAATAAGTAATTTTTCTCCTTCACTGATGGGCGCTGACGAGGAGGCACTAATAGGTGGCACTGACGGGCAGGGCCGGTGCTACCACTAGGCAGCCGCCTAGGGCGCCCAGACACTGGAGTTCCTACTCTCTTCTCTTCTCTGTGTCCCGACTCCCGAATGAATGGAAGCAAGCAAACATTCATTGATGGGCGCTGGTAAGGCTGCATTTGATGGGCGCTGGTGAGGCTGCATTTAAAGGGCGCTGGTGAGGCTGCATTTGATGGGCGCTGGTGAGGCTGCATTTGATGGGCGCTGGTGAGGCTGCATTTGATGGGCGCTGGTGAGGCTGCATTTGATGGGCGCTGGTGAGGCTGCATTTGATGGGCGCTGGTGAGGCTGCATTTGATGGGCGCTGGTGAGGCTGCATTTGATGGGCGCTGGTGAGGCTGCATTTGATGGGCGCTGGTGAGGCTGCATTTGATGGGCGCTGGTGAGGCTGCATTTGATGGGCGCTGGTGAGGCTGCATTTGATGGGCGCTGGTGAGGCTGCATTGATGGTCGCTGGTGAGGCTGCATTGATGGTCGCTGGTGAGGCTGCATTGATGGTCGCTGGTGAGGCTGCATTGATGGGCGCTCATAGACTGCATTGATGGTCGCTGGTGAGGCTGCATTTGGACGCTTCATTAAAAAGGTGGGGTATACATGGGCAGGCAAAGGGGGGTGGAGCCAGGGGGACGGCAAAATTAGGTTTGGTCTAAGGTGTCAAAACTCCTTGCACCAACCCTGCGGAAGGGCACTGATGAGGCTGCACTCATGGGCTGTGTCAAGGAGGCACGAATAGGTGGCACTGAAGAGATACATACATACATACACACACACACACACACACATATACTTAAATACATACATACCTTTTTTTTTTTTTGTTTAATTTATTGTTTTATTTAAAATAATAATTCAAATTATATTATTCCCCCTTTTTTTATTTTTTTTATTTTTCATATTTCATATTTATTTTCTCTGCTACAATTATTATAAATCCTTTATTAATAATCCTTATTTTAAAAATAAGATTAATAATAATATAATAAGGATTTATAATAATTGTAGCAGAAAAATAAATATAAAAAAAAAATAAAAAAAAGGGGAACAATATCATTTTAATAATTAAAAAAAAAAAACTATTTTTTTTTAATATATAAAAGGATGTTGATTGTTGTTTTGAGTTGTGCCTGAAGTGGTTAATTTCCCAAAAAAAACCAGTGGCCCAGATTCAGGTAGATCGGAGCAATATTTGCGTGGACAAAGAGCAAAGATTTTTCTCTGCGCCCACGCAAATATTTCGATTTGCCCGCGATTCACGGAGCAGTAGCTCCGTAAATTGCGCGCTATGCTAATTAGCCCTGCGTAAGGGCGCCTAATGTAAATGATCCCGCCGGGGGCGGGAATCATTTAAATTAGGCGCGCTCCCGCGCCGAGCGAACAGCGCATGCTCGGTCGGGAAACTTCCCCGACGTGCATTGCGGCAAATGACGTCGCAAGGACGTCATTTGCTTCTAAGTGAACGTGAATGGCGTCCAGCGCCATTCACGAATCACTTACGTAAACGACGTGAAATTTAAATTTCACGAGCGGGAAGCGCAGCTATACTTTAGCATTGGCTGCCCCTGCTATAGCAGGAGCAACCTTGCGCTAAAGTTGCCGTACGGAAACTCCGTACCTTGCGTACGCAGGGCCCGCGCAACTTTTGTGAATCGGTGGTAGTATGCAATTTGCATACTATACGCCGATCACAATGGCCGCGCCCCCTAGCGGCCAACGCAAGAATGCAGCCTGGGATATGAAGGCATAAGGAGGCTTATGTTTGTCAGATCTTAGGCTGCAGTCCGCGTAGCGATGTTCCTGAATCAGGAGCACTCGTTACACCGGAGCAAGTAAGCACTTGCGCCGCGCAACCGCTTCTTGAATCTGGGCCAGTGAGTGTAAACAAACCATTATATATATATATATATATATATATATATATATATATCTTTTTTTTTTATTTATTTTTTATTTTTTTAAATCACTGCCATTTGAGTTGTATGATAAAAAAAATTATGCACTGGTGACAGGATATAATAAAAAAAAAAAAATGTTTTTTTTTTTCTTTTTTTGGAAATTAACCACTTAATGGTTTGTTTACACTCACCTCTCCCCATTCTTCAGCTCCTGTGACCGATCGCGGGACACCGGCGGCGATCGGGTCCGCGGGCGCGGTAACGGAGCTTCGGGAAACCGGGGTCGCGAGCGTGCGCGTCCCCCATGGCTGGGCACTCAAAGGGCAACATACCTGTATGGCTTAGATCCCGATTGTACTCCCTAGCGTGCAGACGTGTGCAACTGCAGCTCCTGTCAGCCTGACTCAGGGCTGTATCTCTCTCCCGTTCACCTGGTCGGCTCTCCTTGCCCCCCCCCCCCCCCCCGAGACCCTTCCCCCAGTGGCATCCATCCATCCAGAGTCCCTTCCTCGGAGCTCCGTGGGATCCAGGACCAGCGGCTCCCCTCCTCAGCACCCGCGTCCCCCTCCAGCGGCACATCCGAGCCCCCCACCCGGATCCGAGGCCGTCACCTGCCGCTGAGCACCCCCCTCCGTGGGACCAGGATCCGCGGCCCCCTCGTTAGCGCCAGGGCCAGCTCACACAGCTCCGCTCTCCGCTCGCCCCCCTAGCAGCCGCCGCCTTCCAGGCGTCCACGGGCGCACCCCCCCCCCCGCCAGCGGGGAGAGCCACAGGAAAGACCGCGGCTGCGGCCCAGCCCTCGCCAGCCGCATCGTCTCTCTCCATCTACAGGTTCCCAGAACAGACAGGTGCTCTCCCAGTTCCAGGAACACCCGGGGGCGGGTAATCCACGCCCACAAGCCGCATCTCGGCCACTGGAGCTTAGGAAAGGCCGCGGCTCGGGCCTAGCTCCGGTCCCGGCGGCCATCTTGGTACACCCAGCCTAAGCCAGCCAGCCTAGGAAGGCTCAGCACATACAGGCACTGAAGCAACCTTCACAGGGACCAACTGACAACCCTCTACTGGATGAGTACCGCAGGGACACAGCCCGGTAAGTAAGGTACTATTGGCACCCCTTTCTTGACCATCCTTCTTTCACCCCCCCCCCCCCCCCCTTTTTCACCTTTCTTCCCTAGCTCACCCATCAAATCACAGCCAACACCTGCCAGGTAAGTCCATCCAGGGTACCATTTAGCAGTTGATTCAGGGTTCTCCGATCGCCTCTGGGGTCAGGAAGGAATTTTTTCCCTTGCTACAGCAATTGGCCAGCTTGGCTAGGGTTTTTTGCCTTCCTCTGAATCAACTGAGGGGGGCGGTTTAGGCCGGGCCATCATCCTTGCAGCAACATCGCAGACCAACATCATCGTCACTGAGCGAATACCAACCGAACCTCCGGGAACATCTGCTCCCCTGATCATCATCTTCATCATCGCTGGATCTACAGGATCACTGCACCATCACATCACCATCAAACAATCTCCCACCATGCTCATCATCAAGTACGCAGCAGACACCCTCCGCAGCCTAAGGAATTTGGCCTCAACGCTACCAACCTCCACGCAAAGAACACTACGGAAAGAGCAACTACTAAGAATCTACCGTCAACCAAGCCTAAAAAACGAGAAGACACCGCCTCAATTACAACACTTAAACTGCGCCTTGATCAACACAAGATCGGCAGTCAAGCACAGACAGGAAATCCACGACTTTATCGTCCAACATAACACAGATTGCCTCTTCATCACAGAGAGTTGGCTAACACCCGACTGTAATCCCATCCTAGCGGATTTAGTGCCCGAGAACTATCACATCCTAACGGAGCACAGAACAGGACAAAGAGGAGGAGGCCTAGCAGTGATCTACAAATCCCACCTCGCTCTCACCAAACCAACGCTACAGAACTCATTGCCCTTTATGGAAACACTCACCCTGCAACTTCAAACAACACCCGAGGAAACCGTCCACATACTACTATGCTACAGACCACTCGGACCAAAGACGCATCTCCTCACACCCTTCACCGAATTCTTCTCGGCGTACACCCTGAAAACCAAAAACCTGCTGTTACTTGGGGATTTCAATCTCTGGGCTAACTCAACTCAGGATCCCAACGCCACCTCCTGCATCGACCAACTCGAAGAACTTGGTCTGCAGCAACTGATAAAGACGTCAACACATGCGTCAGGTCACATTTTAGACCTCATCTTCAAACAAAACATGAATATTAACACTCTGGACAACAGACCTTTACCTTGGACGGACCACCACGCCATCAAATTTATATTAACCATCGACACCATCCTTCAAAAACCCAGGCTCCCAACAACAATACACTGGACAAGATCGCAGAAGAAACTACACTCTGAGCTCTTCAAAACCACACTAGCGACCAAAATAGAAGTACCAAATCTGAACCACTCAACGGATCAAACACTCAACGCCTTAAACAAAGCATTACTGCAAACAGCCGACACAGTCGCTCCAAAACGCAGAGCTCTCAGCCGGAAAAACAACTCGGGCTGGTTTAACGACACTCTGACTCTACTGAAACAGGATCGCAGAAGAGCTGAAGGAGCCTGGAGGAGGAACCCATCAAAAGAAAACCTCACAAAGTACAAAACCCTCACCAAGAACTACCACAAAGCGATCTTTAAAGCCAAAAAAGAACCATCTCAAAAGCCCTAAACCGTCCACGGGAACTTTTTAAACTAGTCGCTAAAACTATGAACCCCTCCTGCTTGGAGCCCCCTGCAAGTGAGACACAGGAATTCTGTAATGAATTATCTGACTTTTTTATCGACAAAATCGAAAAGATTCGGACAACAGTACAACAGAAAAAACCATCAACCCCACTCAGATACAGCAAGAAGAAGCAATCAACATAAATAGTCCACGATCGACGAATTTCGAGCTGGTCCCAATTACCATCGATACCACAAAAAACATAATCGGAAGCCTTCGAGACAACACATCACCAAACAACATCATCCCTACAAAACTCTTGAAAGAATGCACGGATATCCTGGCACCCATCATAACGCACATCATAAACCAATCGTTCAGGGAAGGGAATGTTCCGAGCACCCTCAAGCAAGGCATAATAAAACCCCTCCTAAAGAAGCCCAACCTCGATCCCAAAGACCCAAACCATCGCAGACCGGTAACAAGCCTGAACACCATCTCCAAGATCATGGAGAAAGCAGTAGTACAACAGCTTCAGTCCCACCTGGACGACCACAAACTCCTAGATCCTCTACAATCAGGTTTTTTCGCCCAGGCCACGGCACAGAAACGGCTCTCCTCAAGATATGGGACGACGCTCTCGAAGCAGCAGATGACGGAGAATCCTGTCTCCTAGTGCTGCTGGACCTTAGTGCAGCCTTCGACACGGTAGATCACAACATATTGCTCAGGCGACTCAAAGAAGTAGCAGGAGTCTCTGACGCGGCCCTACCGTGGTTCGCATCTTTCCTAGAAAATCGCACTCAGACCGTGAAACTTGGAGGTTTTACATCAGAAACACGGACCATTACATGCGGAGTCCCGCAAGGATCACCACTCTCACCTGCACTCTTCAACATCTACATCCGCCCGCTCCTCAAAATCATCAGCAAACAGGACCTGCGCTACCACTCCTATGCGGACGACACACAGCTTTACCTTCGAATCACCAACAAAAAAGACCAATTTCATGAACTAGGAAAGTGCCTTACACTGATCGACAATTGGATGACGGAAAGCTCCCTCAAACTCAACGGATCCAAAACAGAACTACTCACCCTTCACGCAAATAGGAAATCCATTTCCAGGACCACATGAACACCACCCACCATCCTCGGACAAACTATTGCGCCAAGCAATAAAGTCAAAAGTCTCGGAGTCATCTTTGCCGCAGACATGACGATGGATGCACAAATAGGATCAGTCATCAGCGGTTCTCATCATCTGCTCCGCATGCTACGTAGACTCATCCCCTTCATCCCGGAAGAGGACACGGCAGTAGTGGTTGGAACAATCATCAACTCACGACTCGACTACGCAAATTCACTCTACTTAGGACTACCGAAATACCAGATTTCACGTCTACAAGTCGTCCAAAACACGGCAGCCAGACTGGTAACGGGTAAAAAGCCATGGGAACCAATCTCCCCGGCCTTGAGGTCCCTCCACTGGCTGCCCGTACAGGACCGGGTGACATTCAAGACTCTCTGCCTCACCCACAAATGTACACAGGGTAAAGCTCCTCAATATTTAAGTGAGAAAATAAAACCCTACGTCACCCAGCGCGTGCTCCGATCAACCAACCAAAACCTTCTCCAAATTCCCAAATCTCGCTACAAATCTAAGGGAGAACGTAGATTTTCAGTCCAAGGACCACGGCTCTGGAATGCTCTACCCACGACCATCCGCTTGGAGGAAAACCATCGGGTTTTTAGGAAAAAACTGAAGACCCACCTCTTCTGAAAGACCTGTACAACTCTGGAAGCCAGCGCCTTGAGGCGATTAAGTTCGCATTTGTTTGCGCTATATAAGTTTCTCACTCACGTGCCTGTGCCCAGCCATGCCATTCTGCCCACGTATATACCGGCGTTAGGGGCGGTTCTTAAGTGGTTATGAAAAATCTTATTTAATTTATTTTAATATTATTACATTGTGTTTTTAAAAAAGAAAAAAAAATTTGATCACTTTTATTTCTGTCACAAGGAATGTAATCCTCCCTTGTGACAGAAATAGGTGGTGACAGGTCCTCTTTATGGAAGGATCTAAAAGACCCCAAATCCCTCCTTTATACTTCAAAGTATTCAGATCGGTGAAAAAACGGCGATTCTGAATACTGTACTTTATTTATTTATTTAAATCCGGCGCCATTGGCAGCTGAGTAAACGGGAAGTGACGTCGTGACGTCGCTTCCGTGGAAACGGGCTTCGTGCCAGTCCCTCTCTACGCACCGGAAGTGGCGCATCGTGGATCGGGGTCTCCCGGTGCAACTGGAGGCCCGGTCAGATCGGCGGAGTCCCGCTATAAGTTTCTGATTGCCGCCATTACTACTTAAAAAAAATGATATAATTAAATAAATATATCCCATCGTTTGTAACGCGATAACTTTTGCACAAACCAATCAATATACTCTTCTTTTTTTTTTCTTTTTCTTTTTTTTACAAAAGACATGGAGCAGAATACATATTGGCCTAAATTTATGAAGAAGTTTTATTTCTTCATTTTTTATTTTTATTTTTTGGATGTTTTATAACAGAAAGTAAAAAATACAGTATTCACCCCCCCCTTGGCATTTTTCGTGTTTTGTTGCCTCACAACCTGGAATTATCACGGATTGTTTGAGGATTTGCATCATTTCCTTTACAGAACACGCCCACAACCTTTGATTTTTTTTTTTTTTTATTTATTGTGAAGCAAACAACAAATAGGACAAACTAACAGAAAAAGTCAATGTGCATAAGTATTCACCCCCCCTAAGGTCAATACTTTGTAGAGCCACCTTTTGCGGCTATGACAGCTCCAAGTCACTTTGGATAAGTCTCTATGATCTTCCCACATCTTACCACTGGAATTTTCACCCATTTCTCCGACTTGCAACAACTGCTCCAGCTCCTTGGGGTTTTGGGGATTCCTCCGGGGAAGGGTTCTTCCCTGGGAAGGGTTTTGGGGTTCTTCCGGGGAAGGGGTTTTGGGGTTCTTCCGGGGAAGGGTTTTGGGTTTCTTCCAGGGAAGGGTTTTGGGTTTCTTCCGGGGAAGGGTTTTGGGTTTCTTCCGGGGAAGGGTTTTGGGTTCTTCCGGGGAAGGGTTTTGGGGTTCTTCCGGGGAAGGGTTTTGGGTTTCTTCCGGGGAAGGGTTTTGGGTTTCTTCCGGGGAAGGGTTTTGGGGTTCTTCCGGGGAAGGGTTTTGGGGTTCTTCCGGGGAAGGGTTTTGGGGTACTTCTGGGGAAGGGTTTTGGGGATTCCTCCGGGGAAGGGTTTTGGGTTCTTCCGGGGAAGGGTTTTGGCTTCTTCAGGGGAAGGGTTTTGGGGATTCCTCCGGGGAAGGGTTTTGGGTTTCTTCCGGGGAAGGGTTTTGGGGTTCCTCCGGGGAAGGGTTTTGGGGTTCCTCCGGGGAAGGGTTTTGGGTTCTTCCGGGGAAGGGTTTTGGGGTTCTTCCGGGGCAGGGTTTTGGGTTCTTCCGGGGAAGGGTTTTGGGGTTCTTCCGGGCAGGGTTTTGGGGTTTCTTCCGGGGAAGGGTTTTGGGGTTTCTTCCGGGGAAGGGTTTTGGGGTTTCTTCCGGGGAAGGGTTTTGGGGTTCTTCCGGTGAGGGGTTTTGGGGTTCTTCCGGTGAGGGGTTTTTGGGGTTGCTCCGGGGCAGGGTTTTGGGTTTCTTCCGGTGAGGGGTTTTGGGGTTGCTCCGGTGAGGGGTTTTGGGGGTTGCTCCGGGGCAGGGTTTTGGGTTTCTTCCGGTGAGGGGTTTTGGGGTTGCTCCGGTGAGGGGTTTTGGGGTTGCTCCGGGGCAGGGTTTTGGGGTTGCTCCGGTGAGGGGTTTTGGGGTTCTTCCGGGGCAGGGTTTTGGGGGTTCTTCTGGGGCAGGGTTTTGGGGGTTCTTCCGGGGAAGGGTTTTGGGGTTCTTCCGGGGAAGGGTTTTGGGGTTCTTCCGGGGAAGGGTTTTGGGGTTCTTCCGGGGAAGGGTTTTGAGGTGCTCGAGGGGCACAGCGATCAGTCCACACATTTAGCAACTTTGGTGATGACAGCTGTCAGATGCAGCTCAGCATTGAATGGAGGGGAATGCGCCCCCTACATGCAGAACAGGTATTGCAGATGATACTTGAACAGTCAGACCAACCGACAGACAGACAGACGCATGGAACTATTTGTAGTAAAAATGAATTCAGTGACAGTCAGCAGACACGGCCTTGGAATGCACAGCAACACAATTTCTCTACAATATTTTTTCTTATCAGAAAATTGATTTTTTACTTTAAATCTATATTACAGCCTTCAATCCAGTGCCAGACCGGGGGGGGGTCTAATACGATCGTTCCCCGCTGTAAGGAGCCCAGTGCCTGACCTGATGGGGCGAGTCTGCAGGAGTGAGTGTTCCAGACTACAGAAAGGGAAACCCTCTTATGGGACGCTGAGCCTCCATGATCGAAAGAACTGAAATCCAATGAATAAAAAGGGGCGGGGCAAGGGTCACGCTGGGGAGGAAAGGGCTAGACAATGGTGATGGACGTCCTCCGGTCAGGAAATGAGCTGGGCTCAGACTTGCTGCAGATTCTAATGCACATTGTGAGAAGCTCAGTGTGCAGAGGAAGCCATTTCAATTATATTTATTTGTAATATTCAAAGTAAACTCCCCCCCCCCCCATATCCATCCATGTCTCCGTGCTTTATTTTGTTGAGAAATCACTTTGAACACCACCACCACCTAGCATTTCTGGCCATGGCCATCTTGAGTAAGGGCAGACGATTTATCTAACATTTACTTCCTGGAATTCATCTGCCCTTAGCTCAGGCATGCTGGTGCGCCGTCAGAATCAGAGACCCATCAGACTAGGTAACGGAAGTAACGTTCCACCGGCGTTCCACCGCTACCAGGTTTGCTAATCTAACAGAACACCTGCAGTCAGAAGAAGAAGGCAGCGGACATCTTACTACACCCAGCTACGTCTTGAATTTCAGAGTACAGTGGAACCTCGGATTACGAGCCTAATTCGTTCCAGGAGAATGCTTGTAATCCAAAGCACTCGTATATCAAAGCGAGTTTCCCCATTGAAGTCAATGGAAACTCAGATAATTCGTTCCACAGTGACTTCTATTGTATGCAGTTACCCCATGTGGCCAGAGGTTGGGGGGGGGGGCAGAAACAGTTTGGATACACTCGAGAAACTGTGTGTTTCCGAGCGGCTCCGAGGGTCAGCGGCGCACCCGTACCGCTGGCCAAATGCGGTACTGCACACCACAGAGGCTTGAATCCTGCTCGCAAACAGAGTCAGGATTTATTTTTTTAAAATAACGGCTCATATTGCGAAATGCTCGTAAACCGCGTTACTCACAATCTGAGGTATTACTGTCATTTTAGCAATAAAGTGACTGTATATAAATATATATAGTATGTTGACATCTGTGATGCTGTTTGCATGTTTAATTTTGAAAGCCTAATAGGTTTAGTGCTGAGCAGTGCAGGGTGTACCAACATGGCCTCCGCCACCTTCCTACTGTGGGGTGTACCAACATGGCCTCCGCCACCTTCCTACTGCTGGGTGTACCAACATGGCCTCCGCCACCTTCCTACTGCGGGGTGTACCAACATGGCCTCTGCCACCTTCCTACTGCTGGGTGTACCAACATGGCCTCTGCCACCTTCCTACTGCGGGGTGTACCAACATGGCTTCTGCCACCTTACTACTGTGGGGTGTACCGACATGGCCTCCGCCACCTTCCTACTGTGGGGTGTACCGACATGGCCTCCGCCACCTTCCTACTGTGGGGTGTGCCGACATGGCCTGCGCCACCTTCCTACTGTGGGGTGTACCGACATGGCCTCCGCCACCTTCCTACTGTGGGGTGTACCGACATGGCCTCCGCCACCTTCCTACTGTGGGGTGTGCCGACATGGCCTGCGCCACCTTCCTACTGTGGGGTGTACCGACATGGCCTCCGCCACCTTCCTACTGTGGGGCGTACCGACATGGCCTCCGCCACCTTCCTACTGTGGGGCGTACCGACATGGCCTCTGCCACCTTCCTACTGTGGGGTGTACCGACATGGCCTCTGCCACCTTCCTACTGTGGGGTGTACCAACATGGCCTCTGCCACCTTCCTACTGTGGGGTGTGCCAACATGGCCTCCGCCACCTTCCTACTGCTGGCGTCCAGCTTCTTTATTGCTAAAATGACTGTTAAATTTAAGACGTAGCTGGGTGTAGTAAGATGTCCGCTGTCTTCTTCCGACTGCCGGTGTTCTGTCAGATTAGCAAACCTGGTAGCGGTGGAACGCATGCGCAGCTGACGGAACATCACTTGCGTTCGCTGATCTGACGTGTTGCAGATTCTGACCAGGAAGCCGGTCCAGAGACCCGATTGGCTGAGAGGAGAAGCAACCATATTGACCACCGAGGAGGAGACGTAGGGGGAAGCCGCCCACAACCTGAATGGGGTATGTGCGGGGCTAGTGGGTGGACGGGGGGGATTGATTGATTGATTGACTAATTTAAAGGGGGCGGGGTTGGGTGAAGGATCCCACCCTTCCCTGGAGCAGGAGCAACCTAAACCCTTCCCTGGAGTTATCCCAAACCCTTCCCTGGAGCAGGAGCAACCTAAACCCTTCCCTGGGAGCCGGTATCCCAAACCCTTCCCTGGGAGCCGGTATCCCAAACCCTTCCCTGGGAGCCGGTATCCCAAACCCTTCCCTGGAGCAGGAGCAACCTAAACCCTTCCCTGGGAGGTATCCCAAACCCTTCCCTGGGGCAGGAGCAACCTAAACCCTTCCCTGGGAGCCGGTATCCCAAACCCTTCCCTGGGAGCCGGTATCCCAAACCCTTCCCTGGGAGCCGGTATCCCAAACCCCTCCCTGGGAGCCGGTATCCCAAACCCTTCCCTGGGAGCCGGTATCCCAAACCCTTCCCTGGGAGCCGGTATCCCAAACCCTTCCCTGGGAGCCTGTATCCCAAACCCTTCCCTGGGAGCCGGTATCCCAAACCCTTCCCTGGGAGCCGGTATCCCAAACCCTTCCCTGGAGCAGGAGCAACCTAAACCCTTCCCTGGGAGCCGGTATCCCAAACCCTTCCCTGGGAGCCGGTATCCCAAACCCCTCCCTGGGAGCCGGTATCCCAAACCCCTCCCTGGGAGCCGGTATCCCAAACCCTTCCCTGGGAGCCGGTATCCCAAACCCTTCCCTGGGAGCCGGTATCCCAAACCCTTCCCTGGGAGCCTGTATCCCAAACCCTTCCCTGGGAGCCGGTATCCCAAACCCTTCCCTGGGAGCCGGTATCCCAAACCCTTCCCTGGAGCAGGAGCAACCTAAACCCTTCCCTGGGAGCCGGTATCCCAAACCCTTCCCTGGGAGCCGGTATCCCAAACCCTTCCCTGGGAGCCGGTATCCCAAACCCTTCCCTGGAGCAGGAGCAACCTAAACCCTTCCCTGGGAGGTATCCCAAACCCTTCCCTGGGGCAGGAGCAACCTAAACCCTTCCCTGGAGGTATCCCAAGCCCTTCCCTGGGGTTATCCCAAGCCCTTCCCTGGAGTTATCCCTTCCCTGGAGTTATCCCAAACCCTTCCCGCCAGTCTTTAAACTCATCCGATGAAGAAAAGAGCGCTGTGTATGGGCGTGGTCGTTTATATCGCAAGCATAAGCCATCACGCAGTCACTCCTGGAACGCACGAAGCGGCCTGCTCCCGGGAATAAAGAAAAAAACAATCGCAGGATGAGAATCACATGAGACACATTACAGGGCGGGGGGAGCGACTAATAGAATTAGTTCTTTTTTATGAGACAATAAAAGTCGGAGACAAACGCCCCGGGGGGCTGATCTGTATATTGGACGCATTCCATGAACTGAAAGATGGAAACCCGAATCGCAGGAAACGCTGCAAGATCTACACTGGGGGGGGGGGGGGGAACCAGCCGTCCCCGCGATATTTTGTATCTTTTTTTTAGTGAAGAGCAAGAGACAGAAATATATCTACACTCCACTGATTGCTCTTTTTTTTGTTTTTTCGATTCACACGGTTGCAACCGCATCACATTCCTGTTCAATTCACACGCCATTCAGCGCCGTGCGATTTGAGCCCATTCATACAGAGCCTAGGTTTACACTGTGCATCGCACCGCATTCCTGTGCGAATCCCATTCGATGCCATGCGATTTGAGCCCATTAATTTTGGATAGGGTTGCACCGATACTGTTTTTTTTTTGTTGGTACAAATTTTATTAGTACAAATACATTCGGTCAAGTACTGAGAACCGATACTTTGCGGTGCGATTTGCATTAATCCCAAAAAAAAACAATGCCATTTGAACAGGAATGCAGTGCAAGTCCTGTCCGGATAACATGCAATTTCCCCTACTGCTCCTGTGTGTGTATATCCATTTAAGACCCGGACCTTTATGCAGGTAAAGGACCCGTCCATTTTTTGCGATTCGGGCACTGCGTCGCTTTAACTGACAATTGCGCGGTCGTGCGACGTGGCTCCCAAACAAAATTGGCGTCCTTTTTTCCCCCACAAATAGAGCTTTCTTTTGGTGGTATTTGATCACCTCTGCGGTTTTTATTTTTTGCACTATAAACAAAAATATTTTTTCCTTTTAGCTATAATAAATATCCCCAAAAAAGATATAAAAAAACATTTTTTTTCCCTCAGTTTAGGCCGATACGTATTCTTCTACATATTTTTGGTAAAAAAAAAAAAATCGCAATAAGCGTTTTTATCGATTGGTTTGCGCACAATTTATAGCGTTTACAAAATAGGAGATAGTTTTATTGCATTTTTATTAATATTTTTTTTTTTACTACTAATGGCGGCGATCAGCGTTTTTTTTTTTTTTGTGACCGCGACATTACGGCGGACACATCGGACAATTTCGAGACATTTTTGGGAGCATTGTAATTTTCACAGCAAAAAATGCTATAAAAATGCATTGTTTACTGTGAAAATGACAATTGCAGTTTAAGAGTTAACCACTAGGGGGCGCTGAAGGGGTAATGTGTGACTTCATGTGGGTTTCTAACTGTAGAGGGGCGGGGCTGGACGTGTGACGTCATTGATCGTGTTTCCCTATATCAGGGAACAGACGATCAATGACCGCGCCACAACGAAGAACAGGCTCTTAATTCACTCCCTGGTCATCTCTCGCCTTGATTACTGCAATTCCCTTCTCATTGGCTTACCGCTGCATACTCTAACCCCCCTTCAATCCATCATGAATGCTGCAGCCAGACTTATCCACCTTACCAACCGCTCTGTCTCTGCTACTCCTCTATGTCAATCCCTCCACTGGCTTCCGCTCGCCCAACGAATTAAATTCAAAATACTAACTATGACCTTCAAAGCCATCCACAATTCTGCCCCCTGCTACATCACTGACCTAGTCTCCAAATACCAACCTAATCGCTCTCTTCGTTCTTCTCAAGACCTCCTGCTCTCTAGCTCTCTCATCACCTCCTCCCATGCTCGTCTACAGGACTTTTCCAGAGCCTCTCCAAGCCTATGGAACTCCTTACCCCAAACTATCCGTCTATCTCCTTCTCTTTCAGCTTTTCGAGGATCCCTGAAAACCCTCCTCTTCAGAGAAGCCTCTCCTACCCACACCTAACAACTGTATTTTAACTTTGCCCACCTGATCACCCCCCACATCTACTACCCTCTGTTCCACTTCACCCTCCCTTCTAGATTGTGAGCTCTAACGAGCCGGGCCCTCTGATCATTCCTGTATTAAATTGTATTGTAACTATAATGTCTTCCCTGATGTTGTAAAGCGCTGCGTAAACTGTTGGCGCTATATAAATCCTGTATAATAATAATAATAATAACAGGGAAGGTCACGGAGCTTCGGACCGGGTCGCGTGCATGCGCGACCCCACGGCTGGGCTTAAAGGGTCACATACAGGTACATGGATGTGCCCAGCCGTGCCATTCTGCCGACGTGTATTGGCTTGAAGGGGTCCTTAAGTGGATATAGAAAGAGAAAAGCGCCATCTAGTGGGCAATTAAAAAAAAAATGTTAGAACTCACAGTATATATCTGCCCACATGCAAAATAACCTACCTCGGTGTCCCGGTCCCGCTGATGTTAGCAAATCAGGGTTGCTGGAGGTGCTCACAGGGCCGGAGGAGAAATCCCGGGGGGCCCCCCGAGGGGTATAGGGGCAGAAGTCATGTCAACTTGGGAACAGACCACCTGTACATCTCCTAGACCTGTGAGCACCTCCAGCGGCTGTGATTTGCGGTCATCGGCGGGACCGGGACACCTATGTTAGATTATTTTGCATGTTGCCAGATATGGCGCCTCAACAGGGCCCGTCGGTGAAGGAGAAAAATTACCTGTTTGCAAAATGTTATAACAAATTCCAAAAAGTGTTTATTTTTTTTATTTTTTACTTTTCAGACTTTTTTTTGTTTATTTAGCAAAAAATTAAATTAAAAACAAACCATAAAAATCTCATGTGTACAGTGTTGCATGACCGTGCAATTGTCATTCAAAGTGTGACAGCGCTGAAAAAGCTGAGAATTGGCCTGGGCAGAAAGGGGGGGTAAAAGTGCCCAGTAGGCGAGTGGTAAAGAGAACCTGTCAGCAGTGCCCCCCCCCCCCCCCTGTAATAAGGATCTCCACTCTTTAGTGCGGCTTCTTCAGGGATTACATGATGTTATTATTTCCTTGTATTCTCTCCCTGTCGGGGGGAGCAGAAGGTTTAGGTTGTATGGCCGCCTTCTCTTCTGCCTGAGCTCAATGCTGAGAACAGAAATAACTTGTCATAGAATATAAAGGTGATACAATGAAACAAAAAATAAATGTTACTCTTCTCCAGACAGACTGACAGTTCTCAAACCTGAGCCAATGCAGGGTGGCATTGTTGCTCCAACTGACACCAACAGTGGGTCATAATGCCTGCTATTGACACCAATGATGGGGCACTATTCCTCCCACTGACACCAATGATGGGACACTATTCCTCCCACTGACACCAATGATGGGACACTATTCCTTCCACTGATACCAATGATGGGACACTATTCCTTCCACCGATACCAATGATGGGACACTATTCCTCCCACTGACACCACTGATGGGACACTATTCCTCCCACTGACACCACTGATGGGACACTATTACTCCCTCTGACACCAATGATGGGACACTATTCCTCCCACTGACACCACTGATGGGTCACTATTCCTCCCACTGACACCACTGATGGGACACTATTCCTCCCACTGACACCAATGATGGGACACTATTCCTCCCACTGACACCAATGATGGGGCACTATTCCTCCCACTGACACCAATGATGGGGCACTATTTCTCCCACTGATACCAATGATGGGACACTATTCCTTCCACTGATACCAATGATGAGACACTATTCCTCCTGCTACCAATGATGGGGCACTATTCCTCCCACTGACACGAATGATGGGACACTATTCCTCCTCCTGACACCAATGATGGGACACTATTCCTCCCACTGACACCAATGATGGGACACTATTCCTCCCACTGATACCAATGACAGGACACTATTCCTCCCGCTGACACTAATGATGGGACACTATTCCTCCCACTGACACTAATGATGGGACACTATTCCTCCCACTGACACTAATGATGGGACACTATTCCTCCCACTGACACCAATGATGGGACACTATTCCTCCCACTGACACCATTGATGGGGCACTATTCCTCCCACTGACACCAATGATGGGACACTATTCCTCCCACTGACACCAATGATGGGACACTATTCCTCCCACTGACACCAATGATGGGACACTATTCCTTCCACTGACACTAATGATGGGGCACTATTCCTCCCTCTGACACTAATGATGGGACACTATTACTCCCACTGACACTAATGATGGGGCACTATTCCTCCCACTGACACTAATGATGGGACACTATTCCTTCTCCTACTGACCACAAGCACTATGTCCCCAAGGCAATGTTTATTTTCACTGATCCTGGAACATTTTCAAATATCAGGCACCCCTAATAAACTGGCTCTTTGAACATCTTGGAGACCCCCCCCCCCGCCTGCCATAAGAAATAAGGCTGCACTATGATGACAACACAAGGGCTGCTGTCGGCGGACTTCTATTCACATTTCCATCCAAGTCTACAGGAAGGGAAAACCCTGATGAAGCAAGTAGAGAAAGGGGCCAACTGTCGGTGAAACGGAACCGTCATTGAACTCTGAAAGAGCATTTCAAATGGAAGCCATCAACATGAGCTCAGAGCCCATCGGTGCAGGTCCTAAGTGTGGGAATTCCGGGTTCTTACAAACGAAGAAACAAACGCAAAGCGCACAGAGTCTCCGGGATGACCAGTAGCACCAACGTGGCTATAGATGCGTGTGCATATAATAAATTGTCATGTAATTAAATGAATGTAATACTTTGTATAAATTTAAGTTAATTTACGTATATATGATTTTTGTTTCTTTTGTTAGAAGGCTTGTACTTCAAAACTGAAGAAGCCAGACATATGGGCGAAACATGTTGGGAAATCCATCTTGCAGTGCTGTCCTGCTAATATTGTGACCTACTGTACTTGTCAACTGTTTTATTTTTAATGCATTTTTTTTTCTCAAAATAAAAAATAGATGATTTTTAAATAATAAATTTCATATTATTTCTGCACCTAAAAAATCCCAAAACCTCTTCCTCGTGGCCATTGCATGTATGTCACTTGAATGCCATCGGGGGATGGTGGAAACCACTAATGTCAATGTCTACTATGAGATCAGATGTCCCTAATCCCAAAGGAACCCATCTGATATTAGTGAGAGGATAGTGGAAACGTGCCACCTAGAATAATTGTATCCAAGGAAAGATCCACTTTATTGGAGACTTGATTCATAAAGCCACGTATTGTGTCCAAGGCCATGTGTGTGAAAGCTTACATCTAAGGACATCCCCTGATCCCATGGCAGTAGTCTCCACCATCGCCTGATGCCATGGCAGTGGTCTCCACCATCCCCTGATCCCATGGCAGTGGTCTCCACCATCCCCTGATCCCATGGCAGTGGTCTCCACCATCCCCTGATCCCATGGCAGTGGTCTCCACCATCGCCTGATCCCATGGCAGTGGTCTCCACCATCGCCTGATCCCATGGTAGTGGTCTCCACCATCGCCTGATCCCATGGTAGTGGTCTACACCATCGCCTGATCCCATGGTAGTGGTCTACACCATCGCCTGATCCCATGGCAGTGGTCTCCACCATCCCCTGATCCCATGGCAGTGGTCTCCACCATCGCATGATCCCATGGCAGTGGTCTCCACCATCCCCTGATCCCATGGTAGTGGTCTCCACCATCGCCTGATCCCATGGCAGTGGTCTCCACCATCGCCTGATGCCATAGTAGTGGTCTCCACCATCGCCTGATCCCATGGTAGTGGTCTACACCATCGCCTGATCCCATGGTAGTGGTCTACACCATCGCCTGATCCCATGGCAGTGGTCTCCACCATCCCCTGATCCCATGGCAGTGGTCTCCACCATCGCTTGATCCCATGGCAGTGGTCTCCACCATCCCCTGATCCCATGGTAGTGGTCTCCACCATCGCCTGATCCCATGGCAGTGGTCTCCACCATCCCCTGATCCCATGGCAGTGGTCTCCACCATCCCCTGATCCCATGGCAGTGGTCTCCACCATCCCCTGATCCCATGGCAGTGGTCTCCACCATCCCCTGATCCCATGGCAGTGGTCTCCACCATCCCCTGATGGCATTTGAGTGACCTACAGGCATTAGCCACTAGAGTACAACCACATTGGCAACATTCATCCCGGGGACTCCATGCATATGGTCCCTCACTGCCCTGTGAATCCATCCTCAGAATCCCCCCCTATGGTCCCTCACTGCCATGTGATCCCATCCTCAGAATCCCCCCTATGGTCCCTCACTGCCATGTGAATCCATCCTCAGAATCCCCCCTATGGTCCCCCACTGCCATGTGAATCCAGCCTCAGAATCCCCCCTATGGTCCCTCACTGCCATGTGAATCTATCCTCGGAATCCCCCCTATGGTCCCCCACTGTCATGTGAATCCCCCCTATGGTCCCTTACTGCCATGTGAATCCAGCCTCAGAATCCCCCTATGGTCCCTCACGGCCATGTGAATCCAGCCTTAGAATCCCCCCTATGGTCCCCCACTGCCATGTGATCCCATCCTCAGAATCCCCCTATGGTCCCTCACTGCCATGTGAATCCAGCCTCAGAACCCCCCTATGGTCCCTCACTGCCATGTGAATCCAGCCTCAGAATCCCCCCTATGGTCCCTCACTGCCATGTGAATCCAGCCTCAGAATCCCCCCTATGGTCCCTCACTGCCATGTGAATCCATCCTCAGAATCCCCCTTATGGTCCCTCACTGCCATGTGAATCCATCCTCAGAATCCCCCCCCCCCTATGGTCCCTCACTGCCATGTGAATCCAGCCTCAGAACCCCCCCCTATGGTCCCTCACTGCCATGTGAATCCATCCTCAGAATCCCCCCCTATGGTCCCTCACTGCCATGTAAATCTAGACTAAGAATCCCCCCTATGGTCCCTCTCTGCCATGTGATCCCATCCTCAGAATCCCCCCCATGGTCCCTCACTGCCATGTGAATCTATCCTCAGAAACCCCCCCATGGTCCCTCACTGCCATGTGAATCCATCCTCAGAATCCCCCTTATGGTCCCTCACTGCCATGTGAATCCATCCTCAGAATCCCCCCCCTATGGTCCCTCACTGCCATGTGAATCCAGCCTTAGAATCCCCCCTATGGTCCCTCACGGCCATGTGAATCCAGCCTTAGAATCCCCCCTATGGTCCCTCTCTGCCATGTGATCCCATTCTCAGAATCCCCCCTATGGTCCCTCACTGCCATGTGATCCCATCCTCAGAATCCCCCCTATGGTCCCTCAGTGCCATGTGAATCTATCCTCGGAATCCCCCCTATGGTCCCTCACTGCCATGTGAATCCAGCCTCAGAATCCCCCTATGGTCCCTCACTGCCATGTGAATCCATCCTCAGAATCCCCCCTATGGTCCCTCTCTGCCATGTGATCCCATCCTCAGTATCCCCCCCTATGGTCCCTCTCTGCCATGTGAATCCATCCTCAGAATCCCCCCCTATGGTCCCTCACTGCCATGTGAATCCATCCTCAGAATCCCCCCCTATGGTCCCTCTCTGCCATGTGAATCCAGCCTTAGAATCCCCCCTATGGTCCCTCTCTGCCATGTGATCCCATTCTCAGAATCCCCCCTATGGTCCCTCACTGCCATGTGATCCCATTCTCAGAATCCCCCCTATGATCCCCCACTGCCATGTCATCCCATTCTCAGAATCCCCCTATGGTCCCTCTCTGCCATGTGAATCTATCCTCAGAATCCCCCCCTATGGTCCCTCACTGCCATGTGAATCCATCCTCAGAATCCCCCCACTGCCATGTGAATCTATCCTCGGAATCCCCCCTATGGTCCCTCTCTGCCATGTGAATCCAGCCTCGGAATCCCCCCTATGGTCCCTCTCTGCCATGTGATCCCATCCTCAGAATCCCCCCCTATGGTCCCTCTCTGCCATGTGATCCCATCCTCAGAATCCCCCCCTATGGTCCCTCTCTGCCATGTGATCCCATCCTCAGAATCCCCCCCTATGGTCCCTCTCTGCCATGTGAATCCATCCTCAGAATCTCCCCCTATGGTCCCTCTCTGCCATGTGATCCCATTCTCAGAATCCCCCCTATGGTCCCTCACTGCCATGTGATCCCATCCTCAGAATTCCCCTATGGTCCCTCACTGCCATGTGATCCCATCCTCAGAATTCCCCTATGGTCCCTCACTGCCATGTGATCCCATCCTCAGAATCCCCCCTATGGTCCCTCACTGCCATGTGAATCCAGCCTCAGAATCCCCCCTATGGTCCCTCACTGCCATGTGAATCCAGCCTCAGAACCCCCCCCTATGGTCCCTCACTGCCATGTGATCCCATCCTCAGAATCCCCCCCTATGGTCCCTCTCTGCCATGTGATCCCATCCTCAGAATCCCCCCCTATGGTCCCTCTCTGCCATGTGAATCCATCCTCAGAATCTCCCCCTATGGTCCCTCTCTGCCATGTGATCCCATTCTCAGAATCCCCCCTATGGTCCCTCACTGCCATGTGATCCCATCCTCAGAATTCCCCTATGGTCCCTCACTGCCATGTGATCCCATCCTCAGAATTCCCCTATGGTCCCTCACTGCCATGTGATCCCATCCTCAGAATCCCCCCTATGGTCTCTCACTGCCATGTGATCCCATTCTCAGAATCCCCCCTATGATCCCCCACTGCCATGTCATCCCATTCTCAGAATCCCCCTATGGTCCCTCTCTGCCATGTGAATCTATCCTCAGAATCCCCCCCTATGGTCCCTCACTGCCATGTGAATCCATCCTCAGAATCCCCCCACTGCCATGTGAATCTATCCTCGGAATCCCCCCTATGGTCCCTCTCTGCCATGTGAATCCAGCCTCGGAATCCCCCCTATGGTCCCTCTCTGCCATGTGATCCCATCCTCAGAATCCCCCCCTATGGTCCCTCTCTGCCATGTGATCCCATCCTCAGAATCCCCCCCTATGGTCCCTCTCTGCCATGTGATCCCATCCTCAGAATCCCCCCCTATGGTCCCTCTCTGCCATGTGAATCCATCCTCAGAATCTCCCCCTATGGTCCCTCTCTGCCATGTGATCCCATTCTCAGAATCCCCCCTATGGTCCCTCACTGCCATGTGATCCCATCCTCAGAATTCCCCTATGGTCCCTCACTGCCATGTGATCCCATCCTCAGAATTCCCCTATGGTCCCTCACTGCCATGTGATCCCATCCTCAGAATCCCCCCTATGGTCCCTCACTGCCATGTGAATCCATCCTCAGAATCCCCCCTATGGTCCCTCTCTGCCATGTGAATCCAGCCTCAGAATCCCCCCTATGGTCCCTCTCTGCCATGTGAATCCAGCCTCAGAATCCCCCCCTATGGTCCCTCACTGCCATGTGATCCCATCCTCAGAATCCCCCCTATGGTCCCTCATGTGAATCTCAATGTCCTGATTCGTCGGATCCCACTAAACAGAAGTCGTCGTATTGAGCGCTCTTCAGAAACAAACTTATTCTAATACTACAAAAATAAAACTTTCTTCACTTTTAAATTTTTATGTTTCAAAAAATATTTTTTTTTTCAGATTAAAGATAAAAAAAAAAAAAAAAATTGACAAAAACCATTTTGCATGAAATGTATAAAAATAGAAGTGCAATAGAAGTGCCGCCCGGAACCCGCCATCAGCAGCTGTGGGTCATTCGGTGGGTCCAGCGCGGGGGGCGGAGTCTCATCTAATCTTCACACACACAGGAAAGAAGGAAGACCCTTCACCTTGGAATAAAAGTTCCCTCAAAGTTTTCTGTTGGGTTTCGGGGTTTCGGGGTTCAGAACCCGTCACAGCCGGCGGTGTATCCGTGAAATAGAATGGGAAATAAATAGAAAATCTGCAATAAATAGTCACAACGTTCCCGATTGTCTCCGTGTGCGTCATTCACACACACGCAAGATTGGAGGCTGGAATCCACGGTAATGGTGGTCATGGGAGGTCCTGATGGTCACAGTGCTGCCCCCTTCAGGACTTTGTAGTTACTCTCGGGATGAGGAATTGCTGGGAAGTAGATGTCCTGCAAAGAGGGGAGCAAAAACCCAAAACATAGTCATCAATTATTCAGCTTTTCTCGAAAAAACACGATTTACATTCAAATCAAGGATAGAACCCCCCCCCCCCCTCGTCCTTACTTAACCACTTAAGACCCGGACCAAAATGCAGCTAAAGGACCCGGACAATTTTTGCGATTCGGCACTGCGTTGCTTTAACTGACAATTGCGCAGCCGTGCGACGCGACACCCAAACAAAATTGGCGTCCTTTTTTCCCCACAAATAGAGCTTTCTTTTGGTGGTATTTGATCCCCTCTGCGGTTTTTATTTTTTGCGCTATAAACAAAAATAGAGCGACAATTTTGAAAAAAAATGCAATATTTTTTCCTTTTTTGCTATAATAAATATCCCCCCAAAAATATATAAAAAAAACGTTTTTTTCCTCAGTTTAGGCCAATACGTATTCTTCTACCTATTTTTGGTATAAAAAAAATCGCAATAAGCGTTTATCGATTGGTTTGCGCAAAATTTATAGCGTTTACAAAATAGGGGATAGTTTTATTGCATTTTTATTAATAATTTTTTTTTTTTTTTACTACTAATGGCGGCGATCAGCGATTTTTTCCGTGACTGCGACATTATGGCGGACACTTCGGACAATTTTGACACATTTTTGGGACCATTGTCATTTTCACAGCAATGGCGGATTATTGGTGATCCAACTTACATTTCCAGGTGGTCATTCGGGGCGCTGAAAGACAAAAAGATAAAAGTGATTTCCACATTCAGAACCAAATCATAAAACTGAAGCTCTGTGTTTATATATGGTGCCTTGAAAAAGTATTCATACCCCTTGCAACTCCCCACATCTTCTCATGTTACAACCAAAAACTTAAATGTATTTTATTGGGATTTTATGTGAGAGACACAAAGTGTCACATGATTGTGAATTGGAAGGAAAATGATACAAATAAATATGTGAAAAGTGTGTGAGGGGGGGGAGGGGGGCATTTGTATGGCCCCCCCCCCCCCCCCCCGGAGTCAATACTTTGTAGAACCCCCTTTCTCTACAAGTCTTTTTGGGGGTGTCTCTACCAGCTTTGCACATCTAGAGAGGGACATTTCTCCCCATTCTTCTTCTCTGTAAAATATCTCAAGCTCTGTCAGATTGGATGGAGAGCGTCTGTGATCAGCAATTCTCAAGTCTTGCCACAGATTCTCAATGGGATTTAGGTCTGGACTGTGACTGGGCCATTCTAACACATGAATAGGCTTTGATCTAAACCATTCCATTGTAGCTCTGGCTGTACTTTAGGGTCGTTGTCCTGCTGGAAGGTGAACCTCCCCCCCAGTCTCAAGTCTTTAGCAGGTTTTCTTCTAAGATTGTCCTGTATTTGGCTCCATCCATCTTCCCATCAACTCTGACCAGCTTCCCTGTCCCTGCTGAAGAAAAGCATCCCCACCACATGATGCTGCCACCACCATGTTTCACAGTGGGGATGGTGTGTTCAGGGTGATGTGCAGTGTTAGTTTCCCCCACACATAGCGGCCAAACAGTAAAATGTTGGTGTCATGTGACCAGAGCCCCTTCTTCCACATGTTTGCTGTGTCCCCTCCCCCACATGGCTTCTCACAAACTGCAAACAGGACTTCTTATGACTTTCTTTCTCCAATGTCTTTCTTCTTGTCACTCTTCCATAAAGGGCAGATTTGTGGAGAGACCACTAATAGTTGTCCTGTGGACAGATTCTCCCCCCTGAGCTGTGGTTCTCTGCAGCTCCTCCAGAGTTACCATGGGCCTCTTGGCTGCTTCTCTGATGAATGCTCTCCTTGCCCGGCCCGGTCAGTTTAGGTGGACGGCCATGTCTTGGTAGGTTTGCAGTTGTGCCATACTCTTTACATTTTCCGATGATGGATTGAACAGAAGCTCCGTGAGATCTTCAAAGCTTGGGTGATTTTTATTATAACCTAACCCTGCTTTATACTTCACAACTTTATCCCCGACCTGTCTGGTGTGTTCCTTGCTGTTTGTTCACTAAGGTTCTCTAACAAGCCTGTGAGGGCTTCACAGAACAGCTGTATTTATACTGAGATTAAATGACAGGTGGACTCTATTTACTAATGAGGTGACTTCTGAAGGCAACTAGATTTTAGTTAGGGGTATCGGAGTAAAGGGGGCTGAATACAAATGCCCCCCCTCCCCCCTACACTTTTCACATATTTATTTGTATCATTTTCCTTCCTCTTCACAATCATGTGACACTTTGTGTTGGTCCATCACATAAAATCCCAATAAAATACATTTACGTTTTTTGGGGTGTAACATGAGAAAATGTGGAACATTTCACGGGGTATGAATACTTTTAGGCACTGTACAATATTTGGGGGTTCTAAGTCATTTTCTAGCAAAATAAATAAATAAAAAGTGTCAGAAAAGGCGCGGCGCTGAAGTGGTAAAATGCAGTGTCTGTGTATTTAGTGATTAATAATTGGCGGGAAGCGCGGTTCTTACTCGTAGACGTCGGAGGTTTTCATCCTGCGGTAGTATTTGGCCAGTTTGATGGACAGGATGATGCTGGGGATGAAGAAGATGGTGCACCAGCCCAGGCTGAACCAAAACGCGTTCTAGAAAGAGAAGAACACATAGAGAGGACTATTTATTACATGGCACTTCATTCACCTCCCTGCCCCAAGGAGCTTACAATCCAAGCCCCCCGATCTCATACACATACTGGGGCCACTAGGGAGTGTAGGAGGAAACCTATGCAGATCGTGTCCTGGCCCAGATCCGAACCCAGTCCCCCCGGGGGTGCAAGGCACTGTGCTCCAAATCAAATGTTTTCTCTTCCGTTCATGGACGGACACAGCATCCTTTGACAGTAGGGTTATGCACCTTCCTTCCAGGAGAGTTAAACTCTCCTGGAAGGAAGGTGCATAACCCTACTGTCAAAGGATGCTGTGTCCGTCCATGAACGGAAGAGAAATGGATTTTACGGTGAGTACAAAAATCCTATTATTCCACTTTTCTCTCTCCAGGTTAAATGTTATTTATCTTTTTCACGCCGAGCGTACGCATATAGGCGTCCTCGGCTTTCGGGGGTTATACCGCGATGATGCCTGCAGCTGCACGCATCATCCTAGTACCGTGAGCCGGCGATTGGCTATCCAGACATGACAACCGATGCGGCTAAAAGCCGCTCGGTTGTTATGCCGGAGGAGCGGGAGGGGACATCCCCCAACCCCCCCTCCCCCCCCGCCGCCTCTGACCGGGCCTCCCGTCCCACCGGGAGACCCGATCCTCCATCCGGCGCCTCTAGTGTCCAGGCGCAGACTGAAACTAAGCCGTAAACTGCTTTGATTCAGTCTCCGCGATGGAAACACGGAAGCGACGTCACTTCCGGGGTTTCTCGGCTGCCAATGGCGCCGGATTTAAAAAAAAGTACACAGTATTCAGAAACGCCGTTTTCGGCGATCTGAATACTTTGAAGTGCAAAGGAGGGCTCGGGGGTCTTTTAGAGGGTGAGAATAGATACCAGTCGGAATGTGTTTCTTTGAGAACCACAAATTCTATTTATATCATTATGTTCCCAAACAGAGATTTCTATTGGTGGTATTTGATCACTTCTACATTTTTTTTCTCCTGTCTGATCAATGTTTATAAACAATGTTACTTTGTATTGCCTGTCTGATCAATGTTTATAAACAATGTTACTTTGTATCTCTCCATCTGATCAATGTTTATAAACAATGGCCCAGATTCAAGAAGCTATTGCGCCCGCGCAACCATAGGTTGCGCGGCGCAATAGCTGTTTTGCTCCCGCGTAGCGAATGCCCCTGATTCAGGAACATCGCTACGCGGACTGCAGCCTAGGATATGACAGACATAAGCCTCCTTATGCCTTCATATCTCAGGCTGCATTCTTGCGTTGTCCGCTAGGGGGCGCGGCCATTGTGATCGGCGTATAGTATGCAAATTGCATACTACCACCGATTCACAAAAGTTGCGCGGGCCCTGCGCACGCAAGGTACGGAGTTTCCGTACGGCGACTTTAGCGCAAGGTTGCTCCTGCTATAGCAGGGGCAGCCAATGCTAAAGTATAGCCGCCCTTCCCGCTCGTGAAATTTAAATTTCACGTCGTTTACGTAAGTGATTCGTGAATGGCGCTGGACGCCATTCACGTTCACTTAGAAGCAAATGACGTCCTTGCGACGTCATTTGCCGCAATGCACGTCGGGAAAGTTTCCCGACGGAGCATGCGCTGTTCGCTCGGCGCGGGAGCGCGCCTAATTTAAATGATTCCCGCCCCCGGCGGGATCATTTACATTAGGCGCCCTTACGCAGGGCAAATTAGCATAGCGCCCGCGCAATTTACGGAGCTACTGCTCCGTGAATCGCGGGCAAATCGAAATATTTGCGTGGGCGCAGAGCAAAAATCGTTGCCCTTTGCCCACGCAAATATTGCGCGGTTCTACCTGAATCTGGGCCAATGTTACTTTGTATCTCTCCAGCTCCCTCCTGATCAATGTTTACAAACAATTAGCCAGATTCAGGTAGAGATACGCCCGTCGTAACTCTGAATCTGCGCCGTCGTACATTTAAGTGTATTCTCAAATTGAGATACGCTTAAATGTAGCTAAGATACGACCGCCGGCGCCGTCGTATCTTAGCTGTCTATTTACACCGGCCGCTAGGGGGCGTGTACGCTGATTTACGCCTAGAATGCGTAAATCAGCGAGGTACGCCTATTCACGAACGTACGCTCGCCCGTCGCAGTAAAGATGCGCCGTTTACGTAAGGCGTTTTCAAGCGTAAAGATATTCCACCAAAAAGATGGCGCAGCCAATGTCAAGTATGGACGTCGGAACCGCGTTGAATTTTTGTTTTTGGCGTAAGTCGTCCGTGAATGGGGCTGGGCGTAATTTACGTTCACGTCGAAACCAGTAAGTCTTTGCGGCGTAATTTGGAGCAATGCACACTGGGATATGTCCACGGACGCCGCATGCGCCGTTCGTTGAAAACGTCAATCACGTCGGGTCATGCTTTATTTACATAAAATACGCCCACCTCTTCACAGTTTGAATTAGGCGCGCTTACGCCGGCACATTTACGCTACGCCGCCGTAACTTAGGACGCAAGTGCTTTGTGAATACAGCACTTGCCTCTCTGATATACGGTGGCGTATCGTATATGAGATACGCTACGCCTGCCTAACGTTAGGCTCATCTACGTAAATCTGGCTAAATGTTACTTTGTATCTCTCTATCTCCTGTCTGATCAATGTTTATAAACAATGTTACTTTGTATCTCTCTATCTCCTGTCTGATCAATGTTTATAAACAATGTTACTTTGTATCTCTCTATCTCCCGCCTGATCAATGTTTACAAGCAATGTTACTTTACATCGCCTGTCTGATCAATGTTTATAAACAATGGCCCGGATTCAGTAAGAATTGCGCATTATTTACGGAGGCGCAGGGCAACGTTTTTGCCCTGCACCCCCGCAAATTTGCTGCGCTGCCCTTGATTCACGGAGCAGTAGCTCCGTAAATTGCGTGGGCGCGCCGGCAAAATGCCCGGCGCAAGCGCACGCAATTTAAATGATCCCGTAGGCGGGAATCATTTAAATTAGGCACGTTCCCGCGCCGATCATAGAGCGCATGCTCCGTCGGGAAACTTTCCCGATGTGCATTGCGGCAAATGACGTCGCAAGGACGTCATTTGCTTCAAAGTGAACGTGAATGGTGTCCAGCGCCATTCACGATTCACTTACGCAAAATACGTAAAATTCAAATTTCGCGACGTGGGAACGACGGGTATACGTAACATTGGCTGTCCCTGCTAATAGCAGGGGCAGCCTTATGCAAAAACCGCCGTACGGAAACGACGTAAATTGCGTACGCAGGGCTCGCGCAACGTTGTGAATCGGTGTTAGTATGCAATTTGCATACTATACGCTGAGCACAACGGGAACGCCACCTAGCGGCCATCGTAAGAATGCAGCCTAAGATATGCGTGGCATAAGAGCCTTATGCCGCGCAGATCTTGGGCTGCAGTCGGCGTAACGAGGTTCCTGAATCAGGAGCATTCGTTACGCCGGGGCAAGTAAGCAATTGCGCTGTGTAACCTATGGTTACACAGGCGCAATTGCTTCTTGAATCTGGGCCAATGTTACTTTGTATCTCTCTATCTCCTGTCTGATCAATGTTTATAAACAATGTTACTTGATTACCTTTCTAACAAGCTTGCACCGGCTCAGATAAGACACAATCATGTCAATTCTGCCGCATGTGCCATTTTTGTTCACATTTTTCTGACACAGATCAGCCCCTGCTGCAGCCTCTCAGCTCGTGACAAAGTTACAATGTACAGTCTGATCACTGAGGGGGGGGGGGGGGGACTGAGGAAATGCTTCCTCCTGCCTGCAGCAGACTGATGACATCACCTCAGCCTAGGCGCAGTCACTGGACTGGGATGGCCGATGACCTAACAAGGCGGAGGGAAGGATTCATCTCTATACACATGGAAAGGATTGAAGTGATCGTCGCTGATTGTGATTGGTCGGTTGTATTTCTGCAGAGGTCAGTGAAATCTGTGACGTCCATTATCTAGTTTTTGGGTTTCTCTACTTACAAAAGAATCCACGAGCTCCTGACAGGCCAGGATTTCCGCCGAGTCCAATGCGCTGGCCACGGGCTTGCATCGGGCGAGTTGGGTGGTCAGCTGTAGAGAAAGCGGCACAAGAATTCAGAAACATTACAACTTATTCCCAATACCAATCTCTGGGACACTACTATGGGGGTAATGTAAAGGGGGGCAGAGGACACTACTATGGGGGGTAATGTAAAGGGGGGCAGAGGACACTACTATGGGGGTAATGTAAAGGGGAGCAGAGGACACTACTATGGGGGGTAATGTAAAGGGGGGCAGAGGACACTACTATGGGGGTAATGTAAAGGGGGGCAGAGGACACTACTATGGGGGTAATGTAAAGGGGGGGCAGAGGACATTACTATGGGGGTAATGTAAAGGGGGGGGGCAGAGGACACTACTATGGGGGTAATGTAAAGGGGGGGGGGCAGAGGACATTACTATGGGGGTAATGTAAAGGGGGGGCAGAGGACACTACTATGGGGGGTAATGTAAAGGGGGGCAGAGGACACTACTATGGGGGTAATGTAAAGGGGGGCAGAGGACACTACTATGGGGGTAATGTAAAGGGGGGGCAGAGGACATTACTATGGGGGTAATGTAAAGGGGGGGGGCAGAGGACACTACTATGGGGGTAATGTAAAGGGGGGGGGGCAGAGGACATTACTATGGGGGTAATGTAAAGGGGGGCAGAGGACATTACTATGGGGGTAATGTAAAGGGGGGCAGAGGACACTACTAAGGGGGGCAGAGGACATTACTATGGGGGGTAATGTAAAGGGGGGCAGAGGACACTACTATGGGGGTAATGTAAAGGGGAGCAGAGGACACTACTATGGGGGTAATGTAAAGGGGGGCAGAGGACACTACTATGGGGGGTAATGTAAAGGGGGGGCAGAGGACACTACTATGGGGGGTAATGTAAAGGGGGGCAGAGGACACTACTATGGGGGGTAATGTAAAGGGGGGGCAGAGGACACTACTATGGGGGGTAATGTAAAGGGGGGCAGAGGACACTACTATGGGGGTAATGTAAAGGGGGGCAGAGGACACTACTATGGGGGTAATGTAAAGGGGGGGCAGAGGACATTACTATGGGGGTAATGTAAAGGGGGGGCAGAGGACACTACTATGGGGGTAATGTAAAGGGGAGCAGAGGACACTACTATGGGGGTAATGTAAAGGGGGGGCAGAGGACATTACTATAGCGGTAATGTAAAGGGGGGCAGAGGACACTACTATGGGGGGTAATGTAAAGGGGGACAGAGGACACTACTATGGGGGGTAATGTAAAGGGGGGGCAGAGGACACTACTATGGGGGGTAATGTAAAGGGGGGCAGAGGACACTACTATGGGGGGTAATGTAAAGGGGGGGCAGAGGACACTACTATGGGGGGTAATGTAAAGGGGGGGCAGAGGACACTACTATGGGGGTAATGTAAAGGGGGGGCAGAGGACACTACTCTGGGGGTAATGTAAAGGGGGGAGCAGAGGACACTACTATGGGGGGGGAGGGGGCAGAGGACACTACTATAGGGGTAATGTAAAGGGGGGGCAGAGGACATTATTATGGGGGGTAATGTAAAGGGGGGGGAAGAGGACGTTACTATGAGGGTAATGTAAAGGGGGGGCAGAGGACACTACTATGGGGTAATGTAAAGGGGGGCAGAGGACACTACTATGGGGGTAATGTAAAGGGGGGGCAGAGGACACTACTATGGGGGGGAGGGGGCAGAGGACACTACTATGGGGGTAATGTAAAAAGGGGGGGCAGAGGACACTACTATGGGGGGTAATGTAAAGGGGGGGAAGAGGACGTTACTATGGGGGTAATGTAAAGGGGGGGCAGAGGACATGACAATGGGGGGTAATGTAAAGGGGGGCAGAGGACACTACTATGGGGGGTAATGTAAAGGGGGGGCAGAGGACATTACTATGGGGTGTAATGTAAAGGGGGGGCAGAGGACACTACTATGGGGGGTAATGTAAAGGGGGGGCAGAGGACATTACTATGGGGGTAATGTAAAGGGGGGCAGAGGACACTACTATGGGGGGTAATGTAAAGGGGGGGCAGAGGACATTACTATGGGGGTAATGTAAAGGGGGGCAGAGCACACTACTATGGGGGGTAATGTAAAGGGGGGCAGAGGACACTACTATGGGGGGTAATGTAAAGGGGGGGCAGAGGACACTACTATGGGGGTAATGTAAAGGGGGGCAGAGGACACTACTATGGGGGTAATGTAAAGGGGGGCAGAGGACACTACGATGGGGGGTAATGTAAAGGGGGGCAGAGGACACTACTATGGGGGGTAATGTAAAGGGGGGCAGATGACACTACTATGGGGGGTAATGTAAAGAGGGGGGGCAGAGGACACTACTATAAGGGGAATGTAAAGGGGGGGCAGAGGACATTACTATGGGAATAATGTAAAGGGGGGCAGAGGACACTACTATGGGGGTAATGTAAAGGGGGGGCAGAGGACATGACTATGGGGGTAATGTAAAGGGGGGGCAGAGGACATTACTATGGGGGCAATGTAAAGGGGGGGCAGAGGACATTACTATGGGAATAATGTAAAGGGGGGCAGAGGACACTACTATGGGGGGCAATGTAAAGGGAGGGGCAGATGACATTACTATGGGAATAATGTAAAGGGGGGCAGAGGACATTACTATGGGGGGTAATGTAAAGGGGGGCAGAGGACACTAGTATGGGGGGTAATGTAAAAGGGGGGCAGAGGACACTACTATGGGGGGTAATGTAAAGGGGGACAGAGCACACTACTATGGGGGTAATGTAAAGGGGGGCAGAGGACACTACTATGGGGGGTAATGTAAAAGGGGGGCAGAGGACACTACTATGGGGGGGGGGGGGGAGGGCAGAGGACACTACTATGGAGGGAGGCGGGCAGAGGACACTACTATGGGGGTAATGTAAAGGGGGGCAGAGGACACTACTATGGGGGGGGGGGGGCAGAGGACACTACTATGGGGGGGGGGAGGGGGCAGAGGACACTACTATGGGGGTAATGTAAAGGGGGGTAGAGGACACTACTATGGAGGTAATGTAAAAAGGGGCAGAGGACACTACTATGGAGGGGGGGGGGGTGTTTGCCCACTTACATAGAAATGAAGAGTCTATAATGTTTATTATAGGTGTATTTTATATGATAGAGACGGAATATCAACCAAAAATCCAGAAAAAAACAAATGATATAAATGGAGTTTTATTGGTCATGTTGATGTACAGTATACTACATGCATAGGATTGTACAATATGCACAATTGGAGAACTACTGCCATCTAGAGGTCTTATTAATGTACTACAACAAGCAAAATTATGTAAAACAGAAGACCCCTCGGTTTGTACTTTATCAATCTACACAACACACTTGTCCTTTGTGAAGAGAGAAGGTTGTGGCCCCCCACTGACCTGAAACAGCTGCATTCAGTTAGGAATAAAATATTGATCTGCACTATAAAGCAGCAGTTCTGGGCCTGAAAGCCTGAGACAGTTGTGCGCATCGCATGGTGGGATACGTGGCTCTGTAATATCAGACGGGGGTTTCTGGATGTTGTCGGGCACAAAGAGACGAAGCATGACTCCGCCCACTATCCAAAAATATATTTGTTGGCCTCTGTGATGGAATGTAAAAGGATCTTTCAGATTGTGGGAGGGGTCGGATTTCTTTTCCATTCAATAAAACATAATTTCTTTATCGATATCCCAGAATTTTCATTTGCTATTGTAAATGGCTCAATACTCCAAACTGAGGCCCGGGGGAGGCCTTTGCTCGCTTTTATCCAACCCTTGGGGCACTATTTAATTCACTGACACCAACAATGGGGCATAATTCCCCCCACTGACACCAATGAAGGGGGCCCAATTTCTCCCAGTAACACCAACGATGGGGCCCAATGGCATTGATGATGGGGCACAAGTCCTCTCAATAACACCAACAATGGGGCCCAATGACACCAACGATGGGGCCCAATGGCATTGATGATGGGGCCCAATTTCTCCCAGTAACACCAACGATGGGGCCCAATGTCATTGATGATGGGGCACAAGTCCTCTCAATGATACCAACAATGGGGCCCAATGGCATTGATGATGGGGCACAAGTCCTCTCAATAACACCAACAATGGGGCCCAATGACACCAACGATGGGGCCCAATGGCATTGATGATGGGGCCCAATTTCTCCCAGTAACACCAACGATGGGGCCCAATGGCATTGATGAAAAGGTAAAACAGCTCCAGTATATGGATTTACTTTTTTAGCCTGGAGTTCAGCACATAGTATGATGTCATGATTGGTGAGCACATAGTCTGATGTCATGATTGGGGAGCACATAGTGTGATGTCATGATTGGGGAGCACATAGTATGATGTCATGATTGGGGAGCACATAGTATGATGTCATGATTGGGGAGCACATAGTGTGATGTCATGATTGGGGAGCACATAGTATGATGTCATGATTGGGGAGCACATAGTGTGATGTCATGATTGGGGAGCACATAGTGTGATGTCATGATTGGTGAGCACATAGTCTGATGTCATGATTGGGGAGCACATAGTGTGATGTCATGATTGGGGAGCACATAGTATGATGTCATGATTGGGGAGCACATAGTGTGATGTCATGATTGGGGAGCACATAGTGTGATGTCATGATTGGGGAGCACATAGTGTGATGTCATGATTGGGGAGCACATAGTATGATGTCATGATTGGGGAGCACATAGTGTGATGTCATGATTGGGGAGCACATAGTATGATGTCATGATTGGGGAGCACATAGTATGATGTCATGATTGGGGAGCACATAGTGTGATGTCATGATTGGGGAGCACATAGTGTGATGTCATGATTGGGGAGCACATAGTATGATGTCATGATTGGTGAGCACATAGTCTGATGTCATGATTGGGGAGCACATAGTGTGATGTCATGATTGGGGAGCACATAGTGTGATGTCATGATTGGGGAGCACATAGTATGATGTCATGATTGGGGAGCACATAGTATGATGTCATGATTGGGGAGCACATAGTATGATGTCATGATTGGGGAGCACATAGTATGATGTCATGATTGGGGAGCACATAGTATGATGTCATGATTGGGGAGCACATACTATGATGTCATAGTGCGGCCACCTTCTATCTATCCTGTAAGTTGAATTCTCATTGACACTCACCATGTTCTTTGTCCAACTGATGTAGGTCTCAAAATAGCCCAATATTCTATTCAGATACACCAATGTCTCCTGTTAGAAAATGGGAAATTCAGAGTCAGACTGCATGAAAATACTTTTACAGGTAAATACAGAAACAGAATAGAAAAAGAAAAGTACAACAAAGTATAATAGAACAGAACCAAATAGAATACAATAGAAAATAATAGAAAGGAATAGAAACAAAAAAAAAAAAAGAATACAATAGAAAATAATATAAACTAATATAAAATAGAACAGAAAACAAAATAGAATGAAGTTAAATATAAAGAATATAGCTCTTCCAAAATAGAAAGTAAATAGAATAGAAAATAAAAAAATTGAAAAGAAAATAAATAGAAAAGAAAATACATTTAGAACAGAATAGAAAGGAATAAAATAGAAAATAAAAAATATTAGAATAGAAAATAAAATATTAGAATAGAATGGAATAAAATAGAATATAGCCAAAATATAATTGAAAATAGAATAACGCAGAATAGAAAATAAAAGAATAGAATAAAGCAGAACAGAAATAAAATAGAAAATAAATAGAATAGAAGAAAATAGAACAGAATAGAACATAAAAAAAATAGAATAGAAAAAAAAATGAATAATAGAATGGAATAAAATAGAAATAACATAGCTGTCTTCCGAAATTTAAAAAGAATAGAATAGAAAAAAACAGAATAGAAAATAAAATAAAGTAATAGAATAGAAAATAAAAGAAGAGATTAAAATAGACTAGATCAGAATTCTAATCAGTCTCCACCAAATGCTGGCTGCTGGGAGGGTATATAGATCCTTCTCTGTTATTACAGTGGAAGGTTGTAGTTCCAGTGTCCACCAGCGGGTGTCTCCCAGCAGCCAGCTGTTTCTAGTAATCAGTCTCTACCCAATGCTGGCTGCTGGGAGGGTATATAGGTCCTCTTCTGCTATTGCACTGGGGTGTGATCGAAGAGGAGTACCTAAATACCCTCCCAGCAGCCAGCATCAGGTGGAGCCTGATTCCTAGAAATTGCTGGCTGCTGGGAGACACCCGCTGGTGGAAACCGGAACTACAACCTTCCACTCTGGGAAGCACAGTGCCACCAGCAGGTGATTCGGGGTCAAGACAAGCCCTAAGGTTGAACGCAGGCTGAGGAGGAATGTAGATTTGCATACAGCTGCAGCCTGTCATTGACTTTTAGGGGCTGACTAGTGGTGACTGTATACCGCATCAGTCACTCCCAGCAGAGGAAAAAAACTCCCATAGTGCACACCGTACGGCCATTTGCAGCCATAGTGCACACCGTACGGCCATTTGCAGCCATAGTGCACACCGTATGGCCATTTGAAGCCATGTGTACATGTCCTGCATCAGTCCACCCCATTATAAAGACTCACATTCTTCACTATGGAAACCACTTGCGTGTCCACAAAGTTCTGAGTGGCACTGATAGAAGCCAGAGTGTCATTCAGAGAGCCCTGTATGTGAGACAGAAAAAATAAACACAAAGTGAATAAAGGAATATGAGAGCATCCCTAAATATATAATGAACACAAATATATTGCCACAGTGCCCCTACCCCTTGCTTGATGGCAAATGTAACCCAGCTGACAGGCGGCATCGCCCATTCAAGTCAATAGGGGGGGCCACACCACAACCACAGAGCTCAGACTGGGAGAGGGAGAAGCGGCATAAGGAGCCAATCGATTGTGCTTCAGTGCTTATGTACCAACAGGGAGCATGCCGGTAGGAGGAGAGAGCAGAGTGGCTGAGAGGTGAGCTCATCAGTCTGCTACTTTGCTTTTCACAGGCTGGGGGAGGGAGGGGTAAGGACCTGGTTGGTGGGCTTTGGATTGTGCACTTTGACGGGTATAACTGAATTATAGCAGTGGCTGGGGGAGGAGTAAAGGACCTGTGTTGGGTTGTGCCGTCAGCATCACATGGATGGACAGATACTGTTGTTGTTCTTCCGACCACCTTCAAGTGGGTTTTGCATTCTCACAGACTTGTATTGGAATGGAGAAACTTGGGGTGGAGACCATATTGGAAATAGTGTAGTAGGTCTATTTAAGGGGTGGAGACCAGGAACGGTGCTTGGAGGTGGGTAGGGGGTGGACAGTGCTTGGAGGTGGGTAGGGGCAGAGACAAGGGGCGGTGCTTGAGGGTGGGTAGGGCGGCGGAGACATAGGACAGAGCTTGGAGGTGGATAGGGGACAGAGACGAGGGACAGTTCTTGGAGGTGGGTAGGGGTGGACACATAGGACGGTGCTTGGAGGTGGGTAGGGGGCAGAGACAAGGGACAGTGCTTGGAGGTTGGTAGGGGGCAGAGACAAGGGATGGTGCTTGGAGGTAGGTAGGGGTGGAGACCAGGGACAGTGCTTGAGGGTAGGTAGGGGGTGGACAGTGCTTAGAGGTGGGTAGGGGGCAGAGACAAGGGACAGTTCTTGGAGGTGGGTAGGGGTGGACACATAGGACGGTGCTTGGAGGTGGGTAGGGGAAGGAGACAAGGAATGGGTGCTTGGAGGTGGGTAGGGGCAGAGACGAGGGGCGGTGCTTGGAGGTGGGTAGGGGGTGAAGACAAGGGACGGTGCTTGGAGGTGAGTAGGGGGCAAGGGCGGAGACAAGGGACAGTGCTTGGAGGTGGGTAGGGGTGGAGACAAGGGACGGCGCTTGGAGGTGGGTTGGGAGCGGAGACAAGGGACAGTGCTTGGAGGTGGGTAGGGGGAGGACACAAGGAACGGCGCTTGGAGGTGGGTAGGGGGGCAGAGACAAGTGATGGTGCTTGGAGGTGGGTAGGGGGTGGTGACAAGGGACAGTGCTTGGAAGTGGGTAGGGGGAGGAGACAAGGGACAGTGCTTGAAGGTGGGTAGGGAGCGGAGACAAGGGACAGTGCTTGGAGGTGGGTAGGGGGGCGGAGACAAGGGACGGTGCTTGGGGGTGGAGACAAGGGATGGTGCTTGAAGGTGGGTAGGCGGCGGAGACGAGGAACAGTGCTTGGAGGTGGGTAGGGGGGTGGAGACAAGGGATGGTGCTTGGAGGTGGGTAGGGGGAGGAGACGAGGGATGGTGCTTGGAGGTCGGAAGGGGTGGAGACAAGGGACGGTGCTTGGAGGTGGGTAGGGGGAGGAGACAAAGGATGGTGCTTGGAGGTGGGTAGGGGGTGGAGACAAGGGATGGTGCTTGGAGGTGGGTAGGGGGTGGAGACAATGGATAGTGCTTGGAGGTCGGAAGGGGTGGAGACAAGGGACGGTGCTTGGAGGTGGGTAGGGGGAGGAGACAAGGGACGGCGCTTGGAGGTGGGTAGGGAGAGGAGACAAGTGATGGTGCTTGGAGGTGGGTAGGGGGGCAGAGACGAGGGTCGGTGCTTGGAGGTAGGTAGGGGGGCGGAGACGAGGGTCGGTGCTTGGAGGTGGGAAGGGGTGGAGACAAGGGACAGTGCTTGGAGGTGGGTAAGGGGAGGAGACAAGGGTCGGTGCTTGGAGGTGGGTAGGGGGGTGGAGACAAGGGACAGTGCTTGGAGGTGGGTAGGGGGAGGAGACAAGGGACGGTGCTTGGAGGTGGGTAGGGGGTGGAGACAAGGGACAGTGCTTGGAGGTGGGCAGGGGGGCGGAGACAAGGAACGGTGCTTGGGGGTGGGTAGGGGCGGAGACAAGGGACAGTGCTTGGAGGTGGGTAGGGGGGCGGAGACAAGGGACAGTGCTTGGAGGTGGGTAGGGGGAGAAGACAAGGGACGGTGCTTGGAGGTGGGAAGGGGGTGGAGACAAGGGACGGCGCTTGGAGGAGGGTAGGGGGCGGAGACAAGGAGTGACTTGGAAGAGCGAAATACTCCTATTCTCGGCGATAAAAAGCTCTGGTTGTCACATCTACACAACATTTTATACTTAGAGCCCTAAATCCCCCAAAATATTGTTGTTGTGAAGCCTGTCATTTATATGGGAATGCAAAATGCAACTTTGACACGGCCCTTAACCATGACAGCCAGAAAACTGGCATCTTCAGAATTGGAAGGAGCCTTGGCAGCCTCCATGTCTCTCTCTCTCAGGAAAGGTTTCCTTACCGGCAAATTCTTAGACGAGGCTTTGAGATCGGCGATACTGCTATTCAGACTTTTCTGGAAGATAAAAAACATAAAAGTTATTGACGCAAAAACCTCTCTACAGCCGGAAATATCCAAAGCAGGTCAATGATTTTCCTCTCTACAGACAACAGGATAAAATCTGTACAACGTTCCGGGAACACCACACAGGCTACAAGAGAGTCCATTCTTTTTATTTCATTTTAATCTGAATACTATGAGAACTGTTCATAGAACATTCCTTGCCACGAATGTCTGAAGCATTTGTGAAAGAAAATCAAAACATCCCCATAATTCTTCTAAGAGATTCATCCCTGTATCATCAGCTCCATCTAGTGGCCAAAAAATGCTGTACTCCATGAGAAAAGAATACCACATTGTGGCCACTAGATGGAGCGGTGTAGTTTTCACATTGAATTATTTCAGAAAGCTGTACCGCATTTTGGCCACTAGATGGAGCCGATAATACAGGAACGAATCTCCTTTTCGTTTGGATATTTGTTGTTTTATATGTAGTTGTTATTGTTGTTTTTTATGTGTATGAAATGTTGAATTCATTTTAAATGTTTATTTTTTTGTAAGCTTATTGGTAATGAAATGTAAACTATATCTGCGTTTTAAACGAATCTCCTAAAAAAACGAACGCCTCTAATATTTTTGCTTCTGAATGTTTAATAAATAAATATATATTAAATAAATAAAAACTGTAATTATTTCCCAAAATTACCACCTGTATGATAAATATCCAAACGAAAAGGTCGCCAAAATACATGGCTATATCTAGAGCCCTTTTCGGGCCGAAACGCGTCGACATTCTGTGCATTGAAACGTTTTTTTTTGGTGTGCTCTGCATGAAGCTTTATTAAATGGATTTTTAAAAATATATATATCTTTATTGAGATTTTCATCATAGAAATTTATAGAAATAATAATAAAAAAAAAAAATACAATTCGCAACATGGAAATATACAGTAGAGCTTAACACTTAAGTAGATTTAATTATATATTTATGCCATAAAAAATCATGAAATTTAATTTCTTAATGTATATTTGCAATTAAAAAAACATGGCTAAATAAAAAAAAAGATTAAAAAAAATAAATAAAAATAAAACATGGCTAATGTAGAAGACAAAGAAGAAAAAAAACATAAAAAAATAAATAAAAAAAGCAAATAGGAATTTTAACCGCTTGCCGACCGCCGCACGAACTTATACGTCGACAGAATGGCACGGCTGGTCAAATGGGCGTGTATATACACGTCCCCGCGTGCTTGCGACCCTGTTGCGAGCTCTGTGAGCGTGCCCGCGGAACTCGATGTCCGCTGGTGTCCAGCGATTGGGTCACGGAGCTGAAGAACGGGGAGATGTCAGTGTAAACGCAACATCTCCCCCGTTCTTCCTAGTGACATGTCACTGATCGTCAGTTCCCTCTCATCACTCGTAGCCACGCCCCCTAACAGTTAGAATCACTCCCTAGGACACACTTAACCCGCTTCAGTGCCCCCTCCTGGTTAACTCCTTCACTGTCAGTGTAATTTTCACAGTAATCAGTGCATTTTTGACATTGGTCCCAAAAATGTGTCAAAAGTGTCCCATGTGTCCGCCATAATGTCGCAGTCACAATAAAAATCACTGATCGCCGCCATTACTAGTAAAAAAAAAAAAAAAAAAAAAGTATTAATAAAATTGCCATAAAACTATTCCTTATTTTGTAGATGCTATAACTTTTGCGCAAACCAATCGATAAACGCTTATTGCGTTTTTTATACCAAAAATATGTAGAAGAATACGTATCGGCCTAAACTGAGGGAAAAAAAATTATATATGTTTTTGGGGGATATTTATTACAGCAAAAAGTAAAAAATATTGATTTTTTTTCAAAATTGTCGCTCTATTTTTGTTTATAACGCAAAAAAAAAAAAAAAAACGCAGAGGTGATCAAATACCACCAAAAGAAAGCTCTATTTGTGGGGGAAAAAGGACGCCGATTTTGTTTGGGAGCCACGTCGCACGACCGCGCAATTGTCAATTAAAGCGACGCAGTGCCGAATCACAAAAAGAGGCAAGGTCCTTAACCTGCATATTGGTCCGGGGGTTAACTGGTTAATAAATGGATTTTTAAAAAATATATCTTTACTGAGCTTTTCATCATAGAACTTTATTGACATAAAATACAATACATACAATTGTGCAGACACAAAAAAAAAGTTTTTTTTTTTTTTATTTCTATAAATTCTATTATGAAAAGCTCAGTAAAGATATATTTAAAAAAAATACATTTATTAAAGCTTCTTTAATAAATGGATTTTTAAAAAATATATCTTTATTGAGCTTTTCATCGTAGAAATTTATTGACAACAAAAAAAAAAATACAATTGTGAAAAGCACAAAAAAAGTTTCATTTTTTTATTTCTTTAAACTCTATTATGAAAAGCTCAATAAAGATATATTTTTTTAAAAAAAAACATTTATTAAAGCTTCTTTAATAAATATATATCTTCATTGAGCTTTTCATCATAGAAATTTATAGACATAAAAAAAAAAAAAAAGAAAATACAATTGTGCAGAGCACAACAAAAAGTAAATTTTTTTTCTATTTCTATAAATTCTATGATGAAAAGCTCAGTAAAGATATATTTAAAAAAATACATTTATTAAAGCTTCTTTAATAAATGGATTTTTTTTTAAATATATCTTTATTGAGCTTTTCATCATAGAAATTTATAGACATAAAAAAAAAAAATACAATTGTGCAGAGCACAACAAAAAGTTTCATTTTTTTTATTTCTATAAATTTCTATGATGAAAAGCTCAATGGAGATATATTAAAAAAAAAAAACATTTATTAAAGTTTCTTTAATAAATATATTTAAAAAATATATCTTTATTGAGCTTTTCATCACAGAAATATATATAGACATAAAAAAAAATACAATTGTGCAGAGCCAAAAAAAGTTTCATTTTTTTTATTTCTATAAATTCTATTATGAAAAGCTCAATGAAGATATATTAAAACAAAAATGTATTAAAGCTTCTTTAATAAATATATTTAAAAAATATATCTTTATTGAGCTTTTCATCCATAGAAATTTATAGACATAAAAAAAAATACAATTGTATAAAAGTTTAATTTTTTATTTCTATAAATTCTATTATGAAAAGCTCAGTAAAGATATATTTAAAAAAAAATACATTTATTAAAAAAAAAAAAAATGGGATATTTATTATAGCAAAAAGTAAAAAATATTGTGTTTTTTTCTCAAAAATTACGCTCTTTTTTTGTTTATAGCCCAAAAAATAAAAGCCGCAGAGGCGATCAAATACCACCAAAAGAAAGTTCTATTTGTGGGAAAAAAAGCACGTCAATTTTGTTTGGGAGCCACGTTGCACGACCGCGCAATTGTCAGTTAAAGCGACGCACTGCCGGAAGCTTAAATTTCATCTGGGCAGGAAGGGGGTGTATGTGCCCAGTAGGCAAGTGGTTAATAAATGGATTTTTAAAAAATATATATCTTTTATTGAGCTTTTCATCATAGAAATGTATAGACATTAAAGAAAAAATACAATTGTGTAGAGCACAACAAAAAAGTTTAATTTTTTTTATTTCTATAAATTCTATTATGAAAAACGATAAAGATATATTTAAAAAAAAAATACATTTATTAAAGTTTGTTTAATAAATGGATTTTTAAAAAAATATATCTTTATTGAGCTTTTCATCATCGAAATTTATAGAAATAAAAAAAAATGTACAATTCACACGATGGAAATATATAGTAGAGCTCACGCTTCAGTATATTTAATAATCTTAACATAAATTGCCATTAAAAAAATCATTAAATAAAATAGAAAATATACATGAAGAGATTTGGAGTTTAAAACCATGGCTAATGTAGAGAGAGACAAAGAAGGAAAAAAATTAAAAAATTAAATAAAGAAGGAAATAAATGGAATTTTAAGAGATGCCGATCCTTTTGTTTGGACATTGTGTAATTAGCAACTGTGGCCAGCAGGTGGCAATCACCAAGCTGCAGTACAGTAGGGTGATTTACAGCTCTGCTGTGAAAAATAACCAAACAGCAGGAGAGATCAGATTACACACACACTTTCACCCTGCCCTCTGGGCTTTTTCCTCCCCCACACACAGTTTACCAAGTTTATTTGATGATTCAGAACTTCAGGAAAGTCCCCGATGAAGAACCGTTACAGATTCACCAATAAAGACTTACGACTTGCGGGAGGAGATTGGCGTCGATGGAGGCCTGGATGGCCCGCAGAGCGTTCGCTTGGTTGGTCAGATTCGTTTTTACGGCGCTGGGAGTTGAAGGATTGTTCTGTTACACAAAAAAAATAATAAAATAATGATATTCAGCATCACAATATTATAAATACAGATTAACGCCTTAAAGGGACATTGAAGCCTCAAGTTTCCTCCAACCACTTGCCCACCCAGGTAGGTTTATAAACGTCACGGCAGGCGTGGGGTTAGATCAAACGCACAGCTGCGGTCGGCTTGGTGGCGGCTTCCTGAGAAAAGTGATCTTTTAGAAATGTCGCAAGAACCGGAAAATAGCGAATGATCTGCCGGAAATCCAGGGCGCTTCTAACTTCCTGTTGGAGGGATTGTTTCTCCAGGAAAGAAATTTATGGGATGTAGAAGAGGACAGGCGGGGGATAGGCGGAGTTCTGTAGGCCAAGTGGGTGGGGCTGACAATGCTGCTTATCATTTCAGTCCAGCAGAGGCAGCGTTGTCAGCCCCGCCCACTGGCCTACAGAACTCCGCCTACCCCCCCCCCCCCCTTTTCTCTGTCCTCTTCTACATCTATAAAATAATTTCTCTTTCTTGAAAAAACAATTCTGCTTCCTTGACTCTCAAGAGCCTGCGCATACATTGTGAGAAGGGAAAGGGCTCTCAGGAGATGTGGTTCTGGGGGACGTAGCTAGGTCTATAGCAGCTGGCAGAGGGCACCTTGTAGAGTCTACCCCCCCCCCCCCCCCCCAGCCTGGCTCTGGCATCTCAGGAAGTAATAGAAGCGATTTCTCATTACAGAAATAAAGGGGGGGGGCGGGGTCACTCACAGGGGCCCAATTCAGGAAACACTCAAATAATGCACAGCCTATACATCAGTGACCCCCTACACATGACAGAGGGCCCCCCATTATATCAAATCCCCCTTTACATTAGAGGCCCTCTATATGTGACAGAGTCCCCCATCCCACCATAGACCCCATTATATCAAAGACCCCTATACACGACCAAGTCCCCCATCACATCAGAGGCCCCCTTATACCTAACAGAGCCCCTCCTCCACCACATCACAGGACCCCCCATACATGACAGAGCCCCCTATCATATCAGAGGCTCCCCATTATATCAAAGCCCCCTATACATGACACAGTCCCCCATCACATCAGAGGCCCCCTTATACATAACAGAGTCCCTCCCCATCACACCAGAGACCCCTGTACATGACCAAGTCCCCCCCCCCCCATAACATCACAGGACCCCCTTATACCTAACAGAGCCCCTCCCCCATCACATCACAGGACCCCCTATCATATCAAAGCCCCCTATACATGACACAGTCCCCTATCACATCAGAGTCCCCCTATACATGACACAGTCCCCCATTACATCAGAGTCCCCCTATACATGACAGTCCCCCACCACATCAGAGGCCCCCTATACATGACACAGTCCCCTATCACATCAGAGTCCCCCTATACATGACACAGTCCCCTATCACATCAGAGTCCCCCTATACATGACACAGTCCCCTATCACATCAGAGTCCCCCTATACATGACACAGTCCCCTATCACATCAGAGGCCCCCTTATACCTAACAGAGCCCCTCCTCCACCACATCACAGGACCCCCCATACATGACAGAGCCCCCTATCATATCAGAGGCTCCCCATTATATCAAAGCCCCCTATACATGACACAGTCCCCCATCACATCAGAGGCCCCCTTATACATAACAGAGTCCCTCCCCATCACACCAGAGACCCCTGTACATGACCAAGTCCCCCCCCCCATAACATCACAGGACCCCCTTATACCTAACAGAGCCCCTCCCCCATCACATCACAGGACCCCCTATCATATCAAAGCCCCCTATACATGACACAGTCCCCTATCACATCAGAGTCCCCCTATACATGACACAGTCCCCCATTACATCAGAGTCCCCCTATACATGACAGTCCCCCACCACATCAGAGGCCCCCTATACATGACACAGTCCCCTATCACATCAGAGTCCCCCTATACATGACACAGTCCCCTATCACATCAGAGGCCCCTGTACATGACACAGTCCCCTATCACATCAGAGTCCCCCTATACATGACACAGTCCCCTATCACATCAGAGGCCCCCTTATACCTAACAGAGCCCCTCCTCCACCACATCACAGGACCCCCCATACATGACAGAGCCCCCTATCATATCAGAGGCTCCCCATTATATCAAAGCCCCCTATACATGACACAGTCCCCCATCACATCAGAGGCCCCCTTATACATAACAGAGTCCCTCCCCATCACACCAGAGACCCCTGTACATGACCAAGCCCCCCCCCCCATAACATCACAGGACCCCCTTATACCTAACAGAGCCCCTCCCCCATCACATCACAGGACCCCCTATCATATCAAAGCCCCCTATACATGACACAGTCCCCTATCACATCAGAGTCCCCCTATACATGACACAGTCCCCCATCACATCAGAGTCCCCCTATACATGACACAGTCCCCTATCACATCAGAGGCCCACCCCCATACATGACACAGTCCCTCCCCCATCACATCAGAGTCCCCCTATACATGACACAGTCCCCCCCCCATCACACCAGAGGCCCCCTTATACCTAACTGAGCCCCTCCCCATCACATCAGAGTCCCCCTATACATGACACAGTCCCCCCCCCCCATCACACCAGAGGCCCCCTTATACATAACAGAGCCCCTCCCCCATCACATCACAGGACCCCCTATCATATCAAAGCCCCCTATACATGACACAGTCCCCTATCACATCAGAGTCCCCCTATACATGACACAGTCCCCCATTACATCAGAGTCCCCCTATACATGACAGTCCCCCACCACATCAGAGGCCCCCTATACATGACACAGTCCCCTATCACATCAGAGTCCCCCTATATATGACACAGTCCCCCATCACATCAGAGTCCCCCTATACATGACACAGTCCCCTATCACATCAGAGGCCCCCTATACATGACACAGTCCCCCCATCACATCAGAGGCCCACCCCCATACATGACACAGTCCCTCCCCCATCACATCAGAGTCCCCCTATACATGACACAGTCCCCCCCCCCATCACACCAGAGGCCCCCTTATACCTAACTGAGCCCCTCCCCATCACATCAGAGTCCCCCTATACATGACACAGCCCCCCCCCCCCATCACACCAGAGGCCCCCTTATACATAACAGAGTCCCTCCCCATCACACCAGAGACCCCTGTACATGACCAAGTCCCCCCCCATAACATCACAGGACCCCCTTATACCTAACAGAGCCCCTCCCCCATCACATCACAGGACCCCCTATCATATCAAAGCCCCCTATACATGACACAGTCCCCCATTACATCAGAGTCCCCCTATACATGACACAGTCCCCCATTACATCAGAGTCCCCCTATACATGACAGTCCCCCACCACATCAGAGGCCCCCTAAACATGACACAGTCCCCTATCACATCAGAGTCCCCCTATACATGACACAGTCCCCTATCACATCAGAGTCCCCCTATACATGACACAGCCCCCCCCCCCCCCAATCACACCAGAGGCCCCCTTATACCTAACTGAGCCCCTCCCCATCACATCAGAGGTCCCCTATACATGACACAGTCCCCCATCACATCAAAGCCCCCCCTATACATGACACAGTCCCCCATCACATCAGAGTCCCCCATCACATCAGAGGTCCCCCATACATGACACAGTCCCCTATCACATCAGAGTCCCCCTATACATGACACAGTCCCCTATCACATCAGAGTCCCCCTATACATGACACAGTCCCCCATCACATCAGAGTCCCCCTATACATGACACAGTCCCCCATCACATCAGAGGCCCCCTATACATGACACAGTCCCCTATCACATCAGAGGTCCCCCATACATGACACAGTCCCCTATCACATCAGAGTCCCCCTATACATGACACAGCCCCCCCTCACATCAGAGTCCCCTACACATGACACAGTCCCCCATCACATCAGAGGCCCCCTATACAGGACACAGTCCCCATCACATCAGAGGTCCCCTATACATGACACAGTCCCCCATCAAATTAAAGCCCCACCCCCCATCACATTGATTGACTTACAGCGATGTTGTCCAGTTGATTGGCATATCCCCTCAGATCCGTCTTCGTAATTCCTTTGGTCATCTGAAAAAAAATATTGTGTTACCAAACTATATTGCCAAAAGTATTGGGACGCCTGTCTTTACATGAACTTCAATGGCCTCCCAGTCTTAGTCCGGAGGGTTCAATATTGAGTTGGCCCCGCCCCTTTGCATCTATAACCGCTTCACCTCTTCTGGGAAGGCCGTCCACAAGGTCTAGGAGGGTGTCTATGGGAATGTTTGACCGTTCTTCCAGAAGAGCATTTGTGAGGTCAGGCGCTGATGTTGGGCGAGAAGGACTGGCTCGCAGTCTCTGCTCTAATTCATCCCAAAGGTGTTCTATCAGGTTGAGGTCAGGACTCTGTGCAGGCCAGTCAAGTTCCTCCACCCCAAACTCGCTCATCCATGTCTTTATGGACCTTGCTTTGTGCACTGGTCCCAATCATTTGATGGAGGGGGGATTATTGTGTGGGGGGGAGGGGGGATTATGGTGTGGGGTTGTTTTTCAGGGGTTGGGCTTGGCCCCTTAGTTCCAGTGAAGGGAACTCTTAAGGCGTCAGCATACCAAGACATTTTGGACATTTTCATGCTCCCAACTTTGTGGGAACAGTTTGGGGACGGCCCCTCGGGCCTTTTCCATCGTTTCCAAGGCTCTCCGGTGCCCCCCACCTCAGGCCACATGCGGTATTGCATGCCAATGCAGAATTAATTATTTTCATTTCCATTGACTCCTTTGGGGAAACTCGCTTTGATATGCGAGTGCTTTGGATTACGAGAATTCTCCTGGAACGGATTATCCTCGTAATCCGAGGTTCCACTGTATTTGGACTTGATTGACTCCTGAAGAAGTGAAAACTGCTTGACGAAACGCGTCAAGCTTAAAATCAGAACTTCTTTATATTCTTTATCTTCTCAGTGCATGGCAATCTGTCCTTTTCACCTTAACTGCTTAAGGACCGCCGCACAGAATGGCACGGCTGGGCACAAGGGAGTACAGGTACGTCCCTTTTAAAATCCCAGCCGTGGGTCGCGCTCGCGGCCCGGTCCTGAGCGCCGTGACCGCGCCTGCGGGACCCACAGACCCGATCGCCATCGGTGTCCCGCGATCGGGTCACAGAGCTGAAGAACGGGGAGAGGCGAGTGTAAACAAACCTCTCCCCGTGCTTCCTAGTGAGAGTGTCACTGATCGTCAGTCCCCTGTCATAGGAACGACGATCAGTGACGTCACACGCCCAGCCACGCCCCCACACAGTAAGAATCATACATTAGGTCACACTTAACCCCTACAGCGCCCCCTACAGGTTAACCCCTTCCCTGCCAGTGTCATTTTCACAGTAATCAGTGCATTTTTATAGCACTGTTCGCTGTATAAATGACAATGGTCCCAAAATAGTGTCAAAAGTGTCCGATGTGTTCGCCATAATGTCGCAGTCACGATAAAAATCGCTGATCGCCGCCATTACTAGTAAAAAATAATAATAATTATTATACCTGTTGATTGATGTTGTTGAAGTCCAGGGTGTCCACGCCTGAATTGGCCACGTTGGACACCTGCTTCTTCTGGTTGGCGTCCATGAAGGTGATGTTGTTCACGTTGACTTTCGTGTTTTCCAGCGTCGAATTGACAGAAGCGGTGTACTGCGGAAAAAAAAAAAAGATCCAAATGCAAAGTTCTTTCTGTGTCCGAACTTCTGAAATGTACTTCTTCATGTCTAAAGTTAAAGCCGCAAGCCGCGTACACACGATCGGATTTCCATCGGACAAATCCGGGGATTTTTGTCAGAAGGGCGCGTGGCCGTGAAATTGTTGGCAGAGCTTTTTTCAGCCAACATTCACGAAACGACAATGTGGTTTTTCTGCTCTTTAGCACCACCCTTTGGGCAACTTCTGCCAATGTTGTCTGATGGTTAGCATTGGTTCGGAGCATGCGTGTTTGTACTTTAGTTTAGTCCGAAGGACTTGTGTACACACGATCGGATAATCTGACAGGACACATTTGTTGTCGGTACGCTATCCAACATTTGTTGTCGGAAAATTCCAACAACAATTATCCGATGGAGCGACAAAACCCGACAAATCAGACATTTGTTGTCGGAAAATCCAATCGTGTGTACGGGCCTCAAGTCTAACTATCCTCTCATTTTCACCCCCCAATTCTGCTCACCTCCTCTCATTTTCACCCCCCCCCCCAATTCTGCTCACCTCCTCTCATTTTCACCCCCCCCCCAATTCTGCTCACCTCCTCTCATTTTCACCCCCCCCCCCAATTCTGCTCACCTCCTCTCATTTTCACCCCCCCCCCAATTCTGCTCACCTCCTCTCATTTTCACCCCCCAATTCTGCTCACCTCCTCTCATTTTCCCCCCCCCCCCCAATTCTGCTCACCTCCTCTCATTTTCACCCCCCCCCAATTCTGCTCACCTCCTCTCATTTTCACCCCCCAATTCTGCTCACCTCCTCTCATTTTCACCCCCCCCCCCAATTCTGCTCACCTCCTCTCATTTTCACCCCCCAATTCTGCTCACCGCCTCTCATTTTCACCCCCCCCCCCAATTCTGCTCACCTCCTCTCATTTTCCCCCCCCCCCCCAATTCTGCTCACCTCCTCTCATTTTCACCCCCCAATTCTGCTCACCGCCTCTCATTTTCACCCCCCCCCCCAATTCTGCTCACCTCCTCTCATTTTCACCCCCCCCCCAATTCTGCTCACTCGCCTCTCATTTTCACCCCCCCCCCCAATTCTGCTCACCTCCTCTCATTTTCCCCCCCCAATTCTGCTCACCTCCTCTCTTTTTCCCCCCCCCCCCCAATTCTGCTCACCTCCTCTCATTTTCACCCCCCCCCCCCAATTCTGCTCACCTCCTATCATTTTCACCCCCCAATTCTGCTCACCTCCTCTCATTTTCACCCCCCCCCCCAATTCTGCTCACCTCCTCTCATTTTCACCCCCCCCCCAATTCTGCTCACCTCCTCTCATTTTCACCCCCCCCCCCAATTCTGCTCACCTCCTCTCATTTTCCCCCCCCCCCCAATTCTGCTCACCTCCTCTCATTTTCACCCCCCAATTCTGCTCACCTCCTCTCATTTTCCCCCCCCCCCCCAATTCTGCTCCCCTCCTCTCATTTTCCCCCCCCCCCAATTCTGCTCACCTCCTCTCATTTTCACCCCCCAATTCTGCTCACCTCCTCTCATTTTCCCCCCCCCCCCCAATTCTGCTCACCTCCTCTCATTTTCCCCCCCCAATTCTGCTCACCGCCTCTCATTTTCCCCCCCCCCCCCCCAATTCTGCTCACCTCCTCTCATTTTCACCCCCCCCCCAATTCTGCTCACCTCCTCTCATTTTCACCCCCCAATTCTGCTCACCGCCTCTCATTTTCACCCCCCCCCCCCAATTCTGCTCACCTCCTCTCATTTTCACCCCCCCCCCAATTCTGCTCACCGCCTCTCATTTTCACCCCCCCCCCCAATTCTGCTCACCTCCTCTCATTTTCACCCCCCCCCCCAATTCTGCTCACCTCCTCTCATTTTCACCCCCCCCCAATTCTGCTCACCTCCTCTCATTTTCACCCCCCCCCCCCCAATTCTGCTCACCTCCTATCATTTTCACCCCCCCCCCAATTCTCACCTACTCTCATTTTCACCCCCTCCCCCCCAATTCTGCTCACCTCCTCTCATTTTCACCCCCCCAATTCTGCTCACCTCCTCTCATTTTCACCCCCCCCCCAATTCTGCTCACCTCCTCTCATTTTCACCCCCCCAATTCTTCTCACCTCCTCTCATTTTCACCCCCTCCCCCAATTCTGCTCACCTCCTCTCATTTTCACCCCCCCAATTCTGCTCACCTCCTCTCATTTTTCACCCCCCCCAATTCTGCTCACCTCCTCTCATTTTCACCCCCCCCCCCAATTCTGCTCACCTCCTCTCATTTTCACCCCCCCCCCCAATTCTGCTCACCTCCTCTCATTTTCACCCCCCCCCCAATTCTGCTCACCTCCTCTCATTTTCACCCCCCCCCAATTCTACTCACCTCCTCTCATTTTCCCCCCCCCCCAATTCTACTCACCTCCTCTTATTTTCACCCCCCCCCCAATTCTGCTTACCTCCTCTCATTTTCACCCCCCACCAATTCTGCTCACTGCTCCTCTTCCCCATCCTCCCCAACTCTGCTCACCCCGCCCCCTCCATCCTCCCCCAACTCTGCTTACCCCCTCCCCCAACTCTGCTCAATCCCCCTTCTCCCTCCCCCCAACTCTGCTCACCCATTCTCCTTCCCCCAACTCTGCTCACCCCCCCTTTCTCCATCCCCCCAACTCTGCCATCCCTCCCTTTCTATATCCCCCCCCCAACTCTGCTCACCTCCCTTTTTCTCCACCCCCCCCCCAACTTTGCCCACCTCCCCTCTTCTCCATCCCCCAAACTCTGCTCACCTCCCCTCTTCTCCATCCCCCCAACTCTGCTCACCTCCCCTCTTCTCCATCCCCCCAACTCTGCTCACCTCCCCTCTTCTCCATCCCCCCAACTCTGCTCACCTCCCCTCTTCTCCATCCCCCCAACTCTGCTCACCTCCCCTCTTCTCCATCCCCCCAACTCTGCTCACCTCCCCTCTTCTCCATCCCCCCAACTCTGCTCACCTCCCCTCTTCTCCATCCCCCCAACTCTGCTCACCTCCCCTCTTCTCCATTCCCCCAACTCTGCTCACCTCCCCTCTTCTCCATCCCCCCAACTCTGCTCACCACCCCTCTTCTCCATCCCCCCAACTCTGCTCACCACCCCTCTTCTCCATTCCCCCAAACTCTGCTCACCTCCCCCCAACTCTGCTCACCTCCCCTCTTCTCCATCCCCCCAACTCTGCTCACCTCCCCTCTTCTCCATCCCCCCAACTCTGCTCACCTCCCCTCTTCTCCATCCCCCCAACTCTGCTCACCTCCCCTCTTCTCCATCCCCCCAACTCTGCTCACCTCCCCTCTTCTCCCCTCCCCTCTTCTCCATCCCCCCAACTCTGCTCACCTCCCCTCTTCTCCATCCCCCCAACTCTGCTCACCTCCCCTCTTCTCCATCCCCCCAACTCTGCTCACCTCCCCTCTTCTCCCCTCCCCTCTTCTCCATCCCCCCAACTCTGCTCACCTCCCCTCTTCTCCATCCCCCCAACTCTGCTCACCTCCCCTCTTCTCCACCCCCCCAACCCTGCTCACCCCCTGTTCTCCACCCCCCCACTCTGCCCAACACCTCTTCTCCACTCCCCCCACCCCTCCTCTTCTCCAACCTCCCCAACTCTGCTCAACCCCTCTTCTCCATCCCCCAACTCTATTCACCACCCCAACTCTGTCCCCCCCTCTTCTCCACACCCCACTCTGTTCACCCCCCCCCCGCTTCCCCCCCCCCCCCCCCCCGCCAACTCTAGTCACTCCACCTCTTCTCCATCCCCCTCTTCTCCATTCCCCCCCAACTCTGCTCACTCCTTTAACCCCCCCTCCCCTTCTCCATCTCCTTAACGCTTTGCATGCCACATTTTTTTCACTCCTGCTAGACCACACTTACAAATTAATGCCCGCCCCCGATTAAAATAATACTCTGCCTACAGAAAAATAAAGTGTCACAATTTTTTTTTTTTGAGAATGTTGGCAACTATGTGGGTATATATCAGGTCCCTCGTCAAGATGGCCGCCTAAGATCTCAGGAGATTTCAGCGTGCAATCAGACAACGGTCTTCCCTGATGGAATCCATAAGGGGACAATTCCCCTCATCTTCTCCTGTAACAAAAAGGCACAGTGACACCTACAGGTTGGAGGAACACCTGCACCTTCCTACACCTGTTTTGTGCAGCGCTGCCAATCCTGGAGCCAGTGTGCCAAGTGATACCTTCACTGACCCAACCCTAGAGGATCCGAATCCAGCATTTTGTCTCATATACCAGGAAGGCAGTGGGTAGTACCGGCTACACCAGGGACAGCCACAGCAAGAAAGGTATTTGACAAAATAAAAAAAAAAATTCTTAAAGGAAGGATAATGAGAAATATTAGAAAATGTGCAATATAAGGGTAAAGGTCCACTCAAAGCCCCTTTCACACGGAGGCGCTTTTACGCTAAAAAAAGCGCCTGAAAAGCTCACGAAAACGTATTTCCATTAAAATCAATAAATGCTTTCACACTGGGGCAATGCACTGGCAGGGCGGTGAAAGAACGCCCCTCTCCATTGAAATTAATGGAAAGCTCTTCAAAAGCGCTCAGTGTTTTACTGGCAGTTTAGAAGCGCCTCAGTGTGAAAGGGGTCTTAAATCCAACGAACGATATGAAAAAACCTTCCCAGAGCGACTCTACCGTGTGACAACAGGGAGCCATTATAATTCAGCACCAACCTGACTGATATTGAGGGTTTCGTCCAGGTTGAATTTTGAGCCGAGGTCCAGTGTGGTCCACAGGGAGGTATTGTTCTCACAGTCACTGCAACACAAAACACACACAAGTTCCCATACACTGTAAGATCGGGTTCCAGGATGCAACCTAGAATCTTGATTGGGTGGCTTCATATTTGATTGGTGGGTTTTACCAAGGCCACCAGTCTAAGGGGGTACTTCGCTACCAGCCACCAGTCTAAGGGGGCACTTCGCCACCAGCCACCAGTCTAAGGGGGCACTTCGCCACCAGCCACCAGTCTAAGGGGGCACTTCGCCACCAGCCACCAGTCTAAGGGGGCACTTCGCCACCAGCCACCAGTCTAAGGGGGCACTTCGCCACCAGCCACCAGTCTAAGGGGGCACTTCGCCACCAGCCACCAGTCTAAGGGGGCACTTCGCCACCAGCCACCAGTCTAAGGGGGCACTTCGCCACCAGCCACCAGTCTAAGGGGGCACTTCGCCACCAGCCACCAGTCTAAGGGGGCACTTCGCCACCAGCCACCAGTCTAAGGGGGCACTTCGCCACCAGCCACCAGTCTAAGGGGGCACTTCGCCACCAGTCTAAGGGGGGCACTTCGCCACCAGTCTAAGGGGGGCACTTCGCCACCAGTCTAAGGGGGGCACTTCGCCACCAGTCTAAGGGGGGCACTTCGCCACCAGTCTAAGGGGGGCACTTCGCCACCAGTCTAAGGGGGGCACTTCGCCACCAGTCTAAGGGGGGCACTTCGCCACCAGTCTAAGGGGGGCACTTCGCCACCAGTCTAAGGGGGGCACTTCGCCACCAGTCTAAGGGGGGCACTTCGCCACCAGTCTAAGGGGGGCACTTCGCCACCAGTCTAAGGGGGGCACTTCGCCACCAGTCTAAGGGGGGCACTTCGCCACCAGTCTAAGGGGGGCACTTCGCCACCAGTCTAAGGGGGGCACTTCGCCACCAGTCTAAGGGGGGCACTTCGCCACCAGTCTAAGGGGGGCACTTCGCCACCAGTCTAAGGGGGCACTTCGCCACCAGTCTAAGGGGGCACTTCGCCACCAGTCTAAGGGGGCACTTCGCCACCAGTCTAAGGGGGCACTTCGCCACCAGCCACCAGTCTAAGGGGGGCACTTCGCCACCAGCCACCAGTCTAAGGGGGGCACTTAGCCACCCGTCTAAGGGGGGCACTTCGCCACCCGCCTAAGGGGGGCACTTTGCCACCAGCCTAAGGGGGGCACTTTGCCACCAGCCTAAGGGGGCACTTTGCCACCAGCCTAAGGGGGCACTTCTGCACCAGCCATCAGTCTAAGGGGGCACTTCTGCATCAGTCTAAGGGGGCACTTCTGCACCAGCCATCAGTCTAAGGGGGCACTTCTGCACCAGCCACCAGTCTAAGGGGGCACTTCTGCACCGGCCACCAGTCTAAGGGGGCACTTCTGCACCGGCCATCAGTCTAAGGGGGCACTTCTGCACCGGCCATCAGTCTAAGGGGGCACTTCTGCACCGGCCATCAGTCTAAGGGGGCACTTCTGCACCAGCCATCAGTCTAAGGGGGCACTTCTCCACCGGCCATCAGTCTAAGGGGGCACTTCTCCACCGGCCATCAGTCTAAGGGGGCACTTCACCACCCGTCTAAGGGGGCACTTCTCCACCAGCGTTACAAAAAGTTGCTTACCTGTAGATGTTGGCAATACTCAGGTTAACGCCGTCTATTTTCAGCAGTTTGGTGATATTCAGATTCTCATCCACAACCTGTAGGAAAAAACAGAATCATTAACCACTTGAGTACCAGCCTGTATTCCCCCTCCATTACCCGGACATTTTTTTAGTTTTCATTGTGTGGGGAATGCTTTCAGCGGTGCGCATACCTGAGGGGCCAGGGGAGAAAGCCCACTTCTGTGACACCACATATATGTGCGACGCCAGCGTAAACGGATTAATAAAACATAACTTTCGACTCTGACCCTTTGTGTGGCGCTGTTCTTGCTTCCTGTATTATTGGACTTTTCCCAAAGTCTTCTTTTTTTTTTTGTTGGTATATATGAGCTTCACCGAAGCAAGCCAGCCCGATTAATGAGATGAACCCTGCTGATAGAGATCTGGTGCCACTGGTACTTGCCATTTGGCCCTAGCACCTTAGCATTAAGTCTCTTCTACTGTGTTTACCCAAAAGTAAGACCTACTCCGAAAATAAGACCTACCCCGAAAATAAGACCTGCCCCGAAAATAAGACCTAGTTTAATATCCTTGTAAAATCCACTCTATTACAGTATTATATAATGTACAATGTGTGCGTTTCTGTAATATAATTGCGGGGAGGAGAGCTCCGGCGGGTCACAGAAGCGCAGAGCGGCGCTATGACGAACGCATTTGGCACAATTATATTACAGAAACACACACATTGTACATTATATAATACTGTAATAGAGTGGATTATAGGATTTTACAATTTTAACTCAGTTCCCACCGGGAATTCCTATCAGGCGGGGAGAGAAGACGGCACATTACATGGTAAGACCTACCCCGAAAATAAGCCCTACCGTGTCTTTTGTTGCCAAAATTAATATAAGACCCGGGCTTATTTTCGGGGAAACACGGTAGTAAGTCTGGAGTCTCTGAGAGTCTTCTGTAGCGTTATCCATACTGAATATTTGGTGTGGCCCCCTAGGGACACCAGAGGCCACAGTTGATGTCCCTGCTAAACCTCACAAGTTATAAACGGCTGACTTGGGTGGTTTGAATCACATCTGCTTACTACTCTTGGTTCCTCCATTAGTCATGGTGATGTCATAGTGATGGTGCACTATCAGGGATGGACTGGCCATTGGGACTACAGGGAGTTTCCCGGTGGGCCGATGGCCGAAGCCCCCTCCGTTCCTCTGTCTTTCCCTTCCCACATCGCTCACCTCCTCTCCCTGCCCACAGCGATCATCTGGGGGGAACAAAGGAGCCGGGGGGATGACAGAGGAGCAGGGGGGTGGGGACAGACAGCTCACTCAACAGCTATGGCCTGGGAGTTTCTCACTTCTGCCTAATCTTGTCCCATAAGGGGGGGGGGGGCACCGAACTGATTATTTTCCCCAGGTGAAATAATGTCTAGCTTCCCCACTGGTACTGCCTATAAGAGTACCAGTACCAGCCGTTCTACTCTAATAAAGTAGAAGGGCTAGTGGCTAGTGAAGGGGGAGAGGGGGCTTGGGTGACCGGGGGGGTGCGGGAGTTGTCCGGCCCCCATGGGAGGGACCTATCAAAGTGGGCCAGTCTGGATGAAGTCCAGGGACAAATTTTTGTCCCAGTCCAGCCCTGTGCACTATCCATACTGAATATTTGGTGTGGCCCCCTAGGGACACCAGAGGCCACAGTTGATGTCCCTGCTAAACCTTGCAAGTTATAAACAACTGACTTGGGTGGTTTGAATCACATCTGCTTACTACTCTCGGTTCCTCCATTAGTCATGATGATGTCATAGTGATGGTGCACTATCCATACTGAATATTTGGTGTGGCCCCCTAGGGACACCAGAGGCCACAGTTGATGTCCCCGCTAAACCTTGCAAGTTACAAACGAGGCAGATGTGTACTGGGAGGAGGGGGATTTATGCTTAGGGGGTAAGCATGCAAATTAGCGCTCAATTTTTTTTGAGGGGGGGGGGGATTTTTGCTGGCACATAATGCATCTTGGTGGGCAGGGGGGTGCAGTTTAGCATGTTCGCCCTGGGCTCTAGATGACCTTGTCCCGGCACTGTTTGAGGGATAAAACCAGTGGCGTCTAGTGGCTGGGTCACATATGGCAACAGCCCCCCCATTCGGTCAGTCGGCCGAGTCATGGATTTGGAGGGGAAACACACGCCAACATTTTAAAAACAAATGGCACCTCCCCCCGCTCGATCATTCCCTCCCGTCTGGTATGGATTGTGTGGGGGGGGTCACACCATTTTTTCCAAAATGTTGGCGTGGGGATCCCCTCCAAATCCATACCAGACCCAAAGAGCCTTGTTTTTTTCCCAAACAAAGCTTCCATGATCCTTTATAGCCGTTTAACCACTTGCCTACCAGGCACTTTCACCTCCCTTCCTGCCCAGGCCAATTTTCAGCACTGTCACACTTTGAATGACAATTGTGCGGTCATGCAACACTGTACACAAAGGACATTTTATCATATTTTTACAGGCAAATAGAGCTTTCCTTTAGTGGTATTTCAAGTGATTTAAATATATATATATATATATATATATATATATATTTTTTTTTTTTTTTTAAATAAACAAACATGTCATACTTACCTCCGCTGTGCGTCTCGTTTTGCACAGAGTGGCCCCCGAATCTCCTCTTCTGGGGTCCCTCGGCAGCTGTCTTGGCTCCTCCCCGCATCAGATACCCCCCTCTGGGATTCGCTTTCCCAAGGAGGTTACCTTGCGGGCGCGCTCCTGTGTCCTGCATTTGCGTCCATAGACACGAATGCCGGACTCAGCCCCGCCCTCCGTCGCCCCACGTCATTGGGTTTTACTGTCAGCAGCGGGAGCCAATGGCTGCGCTGCTATCAATCTATCCAATGAAGAGCCGAGAAGACCGAGATCAAGCACGTTCGACGCAGGACTTTTCGAGGGCTCAGGTAAGTAAACGGAGGCGGGGGGGGTTTACAACCCCTTTAATCACCACTGGAGTTTTTAATTTTTTGCTAAACAAACAAAAAAAGACCAAAAATGTTGAAAAATAAAAAAAAGGTTATAACAGTCTTTACTATAAAAATTTGTAAATAATAATTTTTCTCCTTCACTAATGGACACTGATGAGGCTGTACTGATGGGCACTGATGAGGCTGCACTGACGAACACTGATAAGGTGGCACTGATGAGGCACTAATATGCAGTACTGATGGGCACTCATAGGTGGCACTGACAGGCATCACTGATGGGCACTGACAGGCATCTCTGGTGGGCACTGACAGGCAGCACTGATGGGCACTGACAGGCATCGCTGATGGGCACTGACAGGCATCGCTGATGGGCACTGACAGGCATCGCTGATGGGCACTGTCGATGGGGGTCATTAGGACCCAAAGAAATGCTTTTGTCTATACTGAAGCTTTGTTGGTTGCCCCCCCTTCTATGTTCCCATACGTGTATTGGGGGCACCTTGTAAAGTTGTTTATTGGTCCACGGCTTGCAGAGTGACGTGTAGACGTTTCCTCCAACAGCAAACAAAATGGCGGTGACCAGCATCAGCAGCCAGGCGAAGATGAAGCTGAATCCAGCGCCTCTGAAAGAACAACACCGATTGGTTAACATGTTAGGGAACCAATGAGATAATGGACCAGTCCGGCCAGAAGTGAGAGTTCAAGATTTTGGAGTTTGCTGGATGGATTGTTCCAGATGTGTCCTGGGGGACTTCAACAGTGAGGTCACCCGGCCATGATTCCCGGCTCTGTCCCCCTCCATCTTTATGTGTTCCCAGCTCCTCCTGTTATATCCTCTATAATATAAAATAGGAACTCAGCACAGGGATGGTGGGAACCTCTCATAACGGGCACAGCGGGTGTACAGACCCGGGAACTCAGCACAGGGATGGTGGGAACCCCTAATAATGGGAACAGCGGGTGTACAGACCCGGGAACTCAGCACAGGGATGGTGGGAACCCTCATAATGGGCACAGTGGGTGTAGAGACCCGGGAACTCAGCACAGGGATGGTGGGAACCCCTCATAATGGGCACAGCAGGTGTACAGACATGGGAACTCAGCACAGGGATGGTGGGAACCCCTCATAATGGGCACAGCAGGTGTACAGACATGGGAACTCAGCACAGGGATGGTGGGAACATCTCATAATGGGCACAGCGGGTGTACAGACCCGGGAACTCAGCACAGGGATGGTGGGAACCCCTCATAATGGGCGCAGCAGGTGTACAGACATGGGAACTCAGCACAGGGATGGTGGGAACCCCTCATAATGGGCACAGCAGGTGTACAGACATGGGAACTCAGCACAGGGATGGTGGGAACATCTCATAATGGGCACAGCGGGTGTACAGACCCGGGAACTCAGCACAGGGATGGTGGGAACCCCTCATAATGGGCGCAGCAGGTGTAAAGACCCGGGAACTCAGCACAGGGATGGTGGGCACCCCTTTAAAATGGGCACAGCAGATGTACAGACCTGAGAACAGGTGTTTGGTGCGCCCTCTAGTGGAGTGTGTGCAAATGACAGGTTAGGCTCACAAAAAAAATGGCCAAAACGATGGAGGTTCATTGTGCCTGGAAGAGGACTGCTGGAGTTGGACCGCAGGAGGACTGCTGGGACTGGACCAAGAAGGACTGTTGGGGCTGGAATAAGGAGGATTCCTGGGACTGAAAAGAGGAGGACTGCTGTGATTGGACAGAGTAGGACTACTGGGGCTGGCCAAGGAGGATCCCTAGGGCTGGATACAGATTGACCCCTTGGGCTGGATACAGGAGGACCCCTGGGGCTGGATACAGGAGGACCCCTGGGGCTGGATACAGGAGGACCCCTGGGGCTGGATACAGGAGGACCCCTGGGGCTGGATACAGGAGGACCCCTGGGGCTGGATACAGGAGGACCCCTGGGGCTGGATACAGGAGGACCCCTGGGGCTGGATACAGGAGGACCCCTGGGGCTGGATACAGGAGGACCCCTTGGGCTGGATACAGGAGGACCCCTTGGGCTGGATACAGGAGGACCCCTGGGGCTGGATACAGGAGGACCCCTGGGGCTGGATACAGGAGGACCCCTTGGGCTGGATAGAGGAGGACCCCTGGGGCTGGATACAGGAGGACCCCTGGGGCTGGATACAGGAGGACCCCTTGGGCTGGATACAGGAGGACCCCTTGGGCTGGATAGAGGAGGACCCCTGGGGCTGGATACAGGAGGACCCCTGGGGCTGGATACAGGAGGACCCCTGGGGCTGGACCGAGGAGGACCCCCGGGGCTGGACCGAGGAGGACATCTGGAGTTAGACCGAGGAGGACTGTTGGGGCTGAACTGAGGGGGATCGCTGGGGCTGGACCAAAGAGGAAGTCAGTGACAGTGCTGCAGTGTAGAGAGTAGAACTTTATTTATTTTTTATTAACAGAGGAAGGAGGAAGAAGCATTAAAAAATGTTTTAACTGGATTTACACAATGACCAGTGATCATTGATAAGAGCGTCCGCATCCATCAAGTCCTATAAGAGAACACTGAGGGCCTTTGGCACTAAACGCGTCTTATTTAACTTACGCCATGAAGAAGTCCCCTCCGGAGTTTGAGGCGCAGCTGCGTTCTGTGGGGTCCTTGCTCTCACTGTGACCACAGGGGCCAAGCAAAAGGCCGAACAGGTTACACACAACCACCAGGAGAATGATGCAGGAGAGGCAGATCCCAACTATCCACCTAGAAGGACAAAGACAAGAAAGCGTGTTTGATGCCAATAAAGCAGCTAAATGACGAGTCTACCTCCTGTAGGATGATATCCAGTTTCTATCTACACCTTTCTATGGGTTATGGAAATACGAAGCCCGTAACTTACTCAGATTTTTCTTTCGTTTGCAGAAGATGCGCACTCAACCGCAAGCACAATGGAAGCAAACTGCATGCATGTGAACAGAAGTAAACCACACGCAAAACAGCAAACTACACTCATAAAAAAGAAGCAAACTGCATGGAAAACAAATAAAAAAAGACACACAAAACAGCATGCAAAACAGAAGCAAACTGCATGAAAAAAAAAAGCAAACTACACGCAAAACAGAAGCAAACTGCATGAAAAAAAAAGCAAACTACACGCAAAACAGAAGCAAATTGCATGGAAAACAAACAAAAAAGATATGCAAGACAGACAGAAGATGTGCAAACGGCACACAAAAGAGAAGCAAACTGCATGCAAAACAGATCAAACTGTACCCAACATAAAAGCAAACTGCACTGAAAACAAAGCAAACCCTGCAAAAACAGAAACAAACTGCATTGAAAATAAAAGCAAACTGCATGGTAAACAAAAGCAAAATGCGTGCAAAAAAGAAGGAAACTACACAAAAAACAGAAGTAATCAGCGTGGAAAAAAGGCAAACCGCATGCAAAATAAAAGCAAACTGTATGAAAAAAAAATGAAACAAACTGCACGCAAAACAGAAGCAAACTGCACACAAAAAGAAGCAAACTCCACACAAAAACAGAAGCAAACTCCACACAAAAAAAAAAGAAGCAAACTCCACACAAAAAGAAGCAAGCTTCACACAAAAACAGAAGCAAACTCCACACAACAACAGAAGCAAACTCCACACAAAAACAGAAGCAAACTCCACACAAAAACAGAAGCAAACTCCACACAAAAACAGAAGCAAACTCCACACAAAAACAGAAGCAAACTCCACACAAAAACAGAAGCAAACTCCACACAAAAACAGAAGCAAACTCCACACAAAAACAGAAGCAAACTCCACACAAAAACAGAAGCAAACTCCACACAAAAACAGAAGCAAACTCCACACCAAAAAAAGAAGCAAACTCCACACCAAAAAAAGAAGCAAACTCCACACCAAAAAAATGAGCGAACTCCGCACAACAACAGAAGCAAACTTCACACATAAACAGAAGCAAACTCCACACAAAAAAAAGAAGCAAACTCCACACAAAAAACAGAAGCAAACTCCACACAAAAAGAAGCAAGCTTCACACAAAAAGAAGCAAGCTTCACACAAAAAAAGAAGCAAACTCCACACAAAAAAAGAAGCAAACTCCACACAAAAAAAGAAGCAAACTCCACACAAAAAAAGAAGCAAACTCCACACAAAAAAAGAAGCAAACTCCACACAACAACAGAAGCAAACTCCACACAAAAAAAGAAGCAAACTCCACACAAAAAAAGAAGCAAACTCCACACAAAAAAAAGAAGCAAACTCCACACCAAAAAAAAGAAGAAGCAAACTCCACACAAAAAAAAGAAGCAAACTCCACACCAAAAAAAGAAGAAGCAAACTCCACACAAAAAAAAGAAGAAGCAAACGCCACACAAAAACGAAGAAGCAAACGCCACACCAAAAAAGAAGCAAACTCCACACCAAAAAAGAAGCAAACTCCACACCAAAAAATAAGCAAACTCCACACCAAAAAAGAAGCAAACTCCACACCAAAAAAGAAGCAAACTCCACACAAAAAAAGAATCAAACTCCACACAAAAAAAGAAGCAAACTCCACACAAAAAAAGAAGCAAACTCCACACAAAAACAGAAGCAAACTCCACACAAAACAGAAGCAAACTCTACGCAAAACAGAAGCAAACTCCACACAAAACAGAAGCACACTACATGCAAGCAACGATGGCAGCAATGGAATGGGCCCAGACTGTACTGGACAGCTCTTTAAAGGGTGAAACGCGTCAGCCATGCACTCAGGCAGGGCGTTTGGTCTGACCGTCTGGTAAAGAATCATTGTGCTGAGGTCAGAGTGCAGTGGCCATGTTCGCTCAATAAAGGAATACGGTGGTTGGCCATCTCAGACAGCTCCGCCCACTTTCTGGCAGTGGGTAGGATTGTGATTGGTGTATCATTACGGTAGATGAGACGTTTAAGAAGTGTGGCCCTTTCATTCTGACCCTGCGGCTGCCTTATAACACCTGGAGGGTTCGGCCATCCATCGCGTTGCACGTAATAAGAGAACGCCGGACAGCGCTCACCTGTAATACTCGTATGTCAATATATCCCGCTCATTCTTGCTGGTGAAATTGGTTGCTTGATCCAACATGGAATTGATGGACTTCAATGTATCCACGATGGGGATTTTGCTTCTGGCTTCTGCGATTTTCTGTTTTATGTTCACCAGCTGATTCTGTACATCTAAAAATATGGCAGTAAAATAAAATCACTTTAGGTTGTAGGATTTTTAGTAACGAGTCATAGATCCAAGATCGGCTCTACACGGGGAGCACACGTAATCCATCCTCATGTAAATTAGGCAGGACAGAGGAGGACCCCAGGGGCAGGACCGAGGAGGACCCCAGGGGCAGGACAGAAGAGGACCCCAGGGGCCGGACCGAGGAGGACCCCAGGGGCCGGACCGAGGAGGACCCCAGGGGCCGGACCGAGGAGGACCCCAGGGGCCGGACCGAGGAGGACCCCAGGGGCCGGACCGAGGAGGACCCCAGGGGCAGGACAGAGGAGGACCCCAGGGGCAGGACAGAGGAGGACCCCAGGGGCAGGACAGAGGAGGACCCCAGGGGCAGGACAGAGGAGGACCCCAGGGGCAGGACAGAGGAGGATCCCAGGGGCCGGACAGAGGAGGAACCCAGGGGCAGGAGAGAGGAGAACCCCAGGGGCAGGACAGAGGAGGACCCCAGGGGCAGGACAGAGGAGGACCCCAGGGGCAGGACAGAGGAGGACCCCAGGGGCAGGACAGAGGAGGACCCCAGGGGCAGGACAGAGGAGGACCCCAGGGGCCGGACAGAGGAGGAACCCAGGGGCCGGACAGAGGAGGAACCCAGGGGCAGGACAGAGGAGGACCCCAGGGGCAGGACAGAGGAGGACCCCAGGGACCGGACAGAGGAGAACCCCATTACGGTCAGAGGAGGAACCCAGGGGCCGGACAGAGGAGGAACCCAGGGGCCGGACAGAGGAGGAACCCAGGGGCAGGAGAGAGGAGGACCCCAGGGGCAGGACAGAGGAGGACCCCAGGGGCAGGACAGAGGAGGACCCCAGGGGCCGGACAGAGGAGGACCCCAAGGGCCGGACAGAGGAGGACCACTGGGAATAGGCTACAGAGGACTTTTGGGGCTGGACCGAGGAGGACACCTGGGGTTAGACCAAGAAGGATAAAAAAAAATTAAAATCACAGAAAATATTACTTTTAGCTAAACTGCCATACATACACTATATTGCCAAAAGTATTGGGACACCTGCCATTACACGCACATGAACTTTAATGACATCCCAGTCTTAGTCTGTAGGGGTCAATATTGAGTTGGCTCCGCCCTTTGCATCTATAACAGCTTCAACTCTACTGGGAAGGCCGTCCACAAGGTTTAGGAGGGTGTCTATGGGAATGTTTGACCATATTTTGACCGTTTTTCAAAAAAGTGAACTCCCTCTTTTAGGAATTTGTGTGGTCCCACCGGAAACCTCGTTTCCAACTTCCACATCTCCCTAAACGCCAGGGTGGAGTTGGCCCCCCTGATGTGCGGGCTTATTATAGGGCGGCTCATCTTACTGGGTTGGTGGACTGGTATTGTCATGCCGAGGCAAAACCTTGGAGGACTCCTGCGGCACGGCGAGGAGTTGGCCCTCCCAGTTACCTAAAGATCTCAGTACCCATCCTACCCTTGGTAGTACTTTGATGTTTTCTAGGGGTACTTATCGGAGCTCCTCAATTTCCCCACTGCCGTTACCTATGATCCCTACTCTAGGTAATCCAGAGTTCCAGCCCGGTGTCCACGACCCGCAGTTCCAATGTTTGTTTTCCAGTGGTCATCCCCATCGTTGGAAATTCCTGGGGTCCAATGGCGAGCTCTCCTCCTCTACTCTTCAGAACATTTTGGCATGGATTTCCCTCCATGGATTTTTGGGGTAGCTTCTGCCAACTCACAGAATGAGAGAGCATGCGTCATAGATGGGATCCGATTCGCCAATCCCTCGAGCATGCGTCATAGATGGGATCCGATTCGCCAATCCCTCGAGCATGCGTCATAGATGGGATCCGGGTCGCCATTCCCCCTCCATTAGCTACGTTTCCTTAATCCAACCCAAAGAGGATTTCATTCCGGCTTCCCTCTCTAAGTGGAGAAATCCTTCACGTTGCTCAGAAGTCCTCTATTGCCACCGAAGTCCAAGAGACCAGGTAGAAGATTTTGACTAGGTGGTAGAGGGCGCCCACGACTTTACATCGCACATTTTCTGCAGTCACCAGGGCCCACATTCAGAAAGATGCGCGTATCTTTAGGCGGGTGTAGCGCATCTCATATGCGCTACGCCACCGTAACTTAGTCAGGCGAGTAGTGTATTCAGAAAGAAGTTGCGCCCGAAAGTTATGGCGGCGTAGCGTATATGGGCCAGCGTAAGCCCGCCTAATTCAAAGTAGGCTGGTAGGGGGCGTGTTGTATGCTAATGAATCGTGACCCCACGTAAATGAAGCACCTAACAAACGGCGCATGCGCGCGCATGCTCAGTATCACGTCAAATTTTATCCGTAAATTAGGCCCGCTCAATGTTTAGTCGACGTGAACGTAACCTACGCCCATCCCCATTCACGGACGACTTACGCAAACGACGTAAAATACGACGGGTGTTCCGACGTCCATACCCAACATGACTTACCCCTGCTTTATGAGGGTAAAGTTACGCCGGACCGACGCCTTACGTAAACGGCGTATATAGATGCGCCGGACGGAACTACGTTTGTGAATCGGCGTATCTAGGTCATTTGCATATTTGAATAGGAAATCAATGCGTCCAGCGTAAACATGCGCCCACGATACGCCGGCGTAGGAAAGTTACGTCGGTCGGAAGAAGCCTATTTTCATGCGTATCTAGTTTTCTGGGTACGACGCACAGATACGACGGCGCAAATTTACACTTACGCGGCGTATATCGAGATACGTCGGCGTAAGTTTACACTTACGCGGCGTATATCGAGATACGTCGGCGTAAGTGCTTTCTGAATCCGGGCCCAGATACGTGTTGGCGATGTGGCACTGACCGGGGGGGCGCGATGTTTCACATTTTCTGGGACTGTCGAAAAATCAAACCGTTTTGGCGAGGGGTATAGTCTCTGTACCATCAAAGATCTGACCAATGTGGATCGTAGTTTGTCGCCACTCCACCAGCGTGACATGTTGGGTATCTATTTACTCGGCATAATATCATCACATTATAAGGATATATTTTGTGTTTATTTTTTATTCATTAACCACTTCCTTACCGGGCACTTAAACACTCCTCCTGCCCAGACCAATGTTCAGCTTTCAGCGCTGACGCACTTTGAATGACAATTGCGCGGTCGTGCTACACTGTACCCATGTGACATTTTTATAATTTTTTTCACACAAATAGAGCTTTCTTGTGGTTGTATTTAATCACCTTTGGGGGTTATTTTTTGCTAAACAAATAAAAAAACATGGAAAATTTTGAAAAAAAAAAAATCATGTTTCATATTTTGTTATAAAATTTTGCAAACAGGTAATTTTTCTCCTTCATTGATATGTGCGGACAAGGCGGCACTGATGGGGACAGACAAGGAGGCACTGATGGGGACAGACAAGGCGGCACTGATGGGGACAGACAAGGAGGCACTGATGGGGACAGACAAGGCGGCACTGATGGGGACAGACAAGGAGGCACTGATGGGGACACACAAGGAGGCACTGATGGGGACAGACAAGGAGGCACTGACGGGGACACACAGGGCGGCACTGACGGGGACACACAGGGCGGCACTGACGGGGACACACAGGGCGGCACTGACGGGGACACACAGGGCGGCACTGACGGGGACACACAGGGCGGCACTGACGGGGACACACAGGGCGGCACTGACGGGGACACACAGGGCGGCACTGACGGGGACACACAGGGCGGCACTGATGGGGACAGACAGGGCGGCACTGACGGGGACAGACAAGGCGGCACTGACGGAGACAGACAAGGCGGCACTGACGGGGACAGACAGGGCGGCACTGATGGGGACAGACAGGGCGGCACTGACGGGGACAGACAAGGCGGCACTGACGGGGACAGACAAGGCGGCACTGACGGAGACAGACAAGGCGGCACTGATGGGCAGCACCGATGGGCACTGGTAGTGGACACTGATGAGCACTGGTAGTGGACACTGATGAGCACTGGTAGTGGACACTGATGGGCGGCAATGGTAGGCGGCACTGATGGGTGACACTGTGGGCTCTGATGGGTGGCACTGTGGGCACTGATGGGTGGCACTGTGGGCACTGATGGGTGGCACTGTGGGGACTAATAGGTGATGCTGATGGTCACTGGTAGGCAGCACCGTTATGCAGATGGCACCTCTCCTTGATCGGGACCAATGTCCCTCTGACAGCTGCCGGTGATCGGCTATTTTTATTTTCTCCTCACACCATTAGCGCGAGGAGAAAAAAAAGCCGATTACCGTCTCTGTTTACATCACATGATCAGCTGTCATTGGCTGACAGCTGATCATGTGATAAGGGGACAGGATCGGCCCCTTACTCCGATCTGTGATCAGTCGAGTCTCATTGACTCGCCGATCACAGAGCGCGCCGCGCGCTCGAGCACGGGAGGACGTCCAGGGAGGCCCTTCCGGCAATTCAGGTCCGCTCTGTAGACGTCTTTCGGCCGTACCGCGGATGTGAAGTGGATAAAGTGGATTTTTTCCCCCCAAACAATTGTGCTTGGAAAACCGCGGCTCAAACGCCAAGTGACATAAAAATTGCAATGACCGCTATTTTATTCCCTAGGGTCTCTGCTAAAAAAAAAAGTTTATCCAAGTTACAAGTAGTTTTCTAACAAAGAATACGGATTTCAAGTAAAAAAAGAAGTGCCAGAAAAAGCGAAGGTCGGCGAGTGAATAATAAATAGCAAATGGCAGCCCAATGTACACGACTTACCTTGTACCGAGCTCGTCGTTTGATTGGCCACAGTCTGGGGGATGTCATTTATGGTCTGTCGGGCCTGAAAAAGGAAGCAGCGTCACACACACAAGAAAAATAAATACACTGCATTACCAAAAGTATTGGGACGCCGGCCTTTACACTCCCATAACTTCAATGGCCTCCCAGTCTTAATCCGGAGGGTTCAATATTGAGTTGGCTCCGCCCTTTGCAGCTATAACAGCTTCAACTCCTCTGGGAAGGCCGCCCACAAGGTTTAGGAGGGTGTCTATGGGAATGTTTGACCGTTCTTCCAGAAAAGCATTTGTGAGGTCAGGCGCTGATGTTGGACGAGAAGGCCTGGCTTGCAGTCTCCGCTCTAATTCATCCCAAAGGTGTTCTATGGGGCTGAGGTCAGGACTCTGTGCAGGCCAGTCAAGTTCCTCCACCCCAAACTCGTTTTGTTCCGACTTCGTTTTTTTAACAAATTTTGACAAATTAGTTCATCCCAAAATTTCCAAATTTTTCCCATAGACACGCCCCTAAACCGTTCTGCACATGTCTACTAACAGATGAGCTTTGGCATTGCCATCACTGTTTTTGGTCACTTGAGATGCCAAGGCTGCCCAGGGCCTGCAACTTGGGCAACTCCTCCAGAACTGGCGGTATCCGGAGAAGATGCGAATGGACCAAAATTTCAATTAATGGAGGGTCTGCACTAGACACGTGCAATTCGTTTCGTTCCGACTTCGTTTCTTCAACAAATTTTGACAAATTAGTTAATCCTGAAATTTCCAAATTTTCAAATTAGAAAAAATAGAAAATCTCTAAAATTCCAAATTTCTAAAATTTCAAAATGTTGAAAATTCCAAAAATTCTTAAATTTAGAAAATTCCAAAGTTTAGAAAATTCTCCATTAATTGATGTTGTTTTGGTTTGTGTAGCATCTTCTCCGGATACCGCCAGTTCTGGAGGAGTTGCCAAAGTTGCAGGCCCTGGGCAGCCTTGGCATCTCAAGTGACCAAAAACAGTGATGGCAATGCCAAAGCTCATCTGTTAGTAGACATGTGCAGAACGGTTTAGGGGCGTGTCTATGGGAAAAATTTAGAAAATTCCAAAATTTAGAAAATTCCAAAATTTAGAAAATTCCAAAATTTAGAAAATTCCAAAGTGTAGAAAATTACAAAATGTAGAAAATGACAACATTTTGAAAATGACAACATTTAAAAAAATTCCAATATTTCAAAAATTCCCCCAAAAAAATCCAAAATGTAGAAAATTGGAAATTCAGAAATGTGAAAATTTGAAATCCAAATTTTCTGATTGTCGAATTTTTAAATTCCGAATTTCCAAAAAAAAGCTAAAAAACTAAAACAAACACATTTTTTTTCCGGCAGTGCACATCTAGTTTGCACTCATGAATAGGTACTGAGGTGGCTCTTTAATTAGGCGGTCGCCTAAAGCCTCGCACTCACAGGGGCCTCGCGGCCGCCTAATATTCCTCTGCTCAAACACTGTGTGCTAGATCCGTGCAACTTTCTGCAGCCATTTTAATTTGCTTGAATTTTTTTACACCCATTATGGGCACGAGTGGGGCCCCCCCATGTCTAAGTTTTGCTTAAGGCCACACAAAGCCTAGAGCCGCCTCTGGATAGGTATTCTGTGGTCTCCTATGACCAGCTGTAATTTGCCTGTATACATTGTATTGGCTGTCCCGTAAGGTTCAGATCACATTACTGAAGCCCTCTCCCAATTACTGGAGCCCCCCCATTCCTGGAGCCCCCCCATTCCTGGAGCCCTCCCCCATTACTGGAGACCCCCCCATTACTGGAGCCCTCCCCCCATTCCTGGAGCCCTCCCCCATTACTGGAGCCCCCCCATTCCTGGAGCCCCCCCATTCCTGGAGCCCTCCCCCATTACTGGAGACCCCCCCATTACTGGAGCCCTCCCCCCATTCCTGGAGCCCTCCCCCCATTACTGGAGCCCCCCCATTCCTGGAGCCCCCCCATTCCTGGAGCCCCCCCCATTACTGGAGCCCTCCCCCCATTACTGGAGCCCTCCCCCCATTACTGGAGCCCCCCCATTCCTGGAGCCCTCCCCTATTACTGGAGCCCTCCCCCCATTCCTGGAGCCCCCCCATTCCTGGAGCCCCCCCATTCCTGGAGCCCTCCCCCATTACTGGAGCCCCCCCATTACTGGAGCCCTCCCCCATTACTGGAGCCCTCCCCCCATTACTGGAGCCCTCCCACCATTACTGGAGCCCTCCCACCATTACTGGAGCCCTCCCCCAATTACTGGAGCACCCCCCCCCCATTTGCTGGAGCACCCCCGCCATTACTGGAACCCCCCCACACCTTCTCCCCACTATAAAGGGGGTAGACAAGGACAGTAAAGATCATGGACTAGCAGAGGACCTAAAGCAAAATGAAGAGGAAACACATAAATCTAAAATATCCGACGTTTCAACTTACTTTGAGGATTGTGCCGTCAATTCCCGAGTTCAGGAAATCATTAATAGTTTTCAGCTGGCCGGAAAAATCTGGAATCTGAAATAAAAGAGAGAGAGAACATTTTACATTTTTATTTACGATTATTTATGATCGGGTGAACAGAAATCCCAAATTTACTGACGCATTTCAGTTACTACAAGGCTGAAAAGCGACAGTTATTTTCTGCTACTTCAAGGCTGAAAAGCGGCAGTTATTTTCACTATTACAAGGCTGAAAAGTGACAGTTATTTTCACTATTACAAGGCTGAAAAGCGACAGTTATTTTTTGCTACGGTACTTCAAGGCTGAAAAGCGACAGTTACTTTCACTATTACAAGGCTGAAAAGTGACAGTTATTTTCGGCTACTTCAAGGCTGAAAAGTGAGTTATTTTATGCTACTTCAAGGCTAAAAAGCGACAGTTATTTTCTGCTACTTCAAGGCTGAAAAGTGACAGTTATTTTCTGCTACTTCAAGGCTGAAAAGTGACAGTTATTTTCTGCTACTTCAAGGCTGAAAAGTGACAGTTATTTTTTACTACTTCAAGGCTGAAAAGCGACAGTTATTTTCTGCTACTTCAAGGCTGAAAAGCGACAGTTATTTTCTGCTACTTCAAGGCTGAAAAGCGACAGTTATTTTCTGCTACTTCAAGGCTGAAAAGTGACAGTTATTTTTTACTACTTCAAGGCTGAAAAGCAGCAGTTATTTTCTGCTACTTCAAGGCTGAAAAACGACAGTTATTTTCTGCTACTTCAAGGCTGAAAAGCGACAGTTATTTTCTGCTACTTCAAGGCTGAAAAGTGACAGTTATGAAAAGCGACAGTTATTTTCTGCTACTTCAAGGCTGAAAAGTGACAGTTATTTTCTGCTACTTCAAGACTGAAAAGTGACAGTTATTTTCTGCTACTTCGAGGCTGAAAAGTGACAGTTATTTTCCGCTACTTCAAGGCTGAAAAGTGACAGTTATTTTCACTATTACAAGGCTGAAAAGTGACAGTTATTTTCTGCTACTTCAAGGCTGAAAAGTGACAGTTATTTTCTGCTACTTCAAGGCTGAAAAGTGACAGTTATTTTCTGCTACTTCAAGGCTGAAAAGTGACAGTTATTTTCTGCTACTTCAAGGCTGAAAAGTGGCAGTTATTTTTTACTACTTCAAGGCTGAAAAGCAGCAGTTATTTTCTGCTACTTCAAGGCTGAAAAACGACAGTTATTTTCTGCTACTTCAAGGCTGAAAAGTGACAGTTATTTTCTGCTACTTCAAGGCTGAAAAGTGACAGTTATTTTCTGCTACTTCAAGGCTGAAAAGTGACAGTTATTTTCTGCTACTTCAAGGCTGAAAAGTGACAGTTATTTTTTACTACTTCAAGGCTGAAAAGCAGCAGTTATTTTCTGCTACTTCAAGGCTGAAAAACGACAGTTATTTTCTGCTACTTCAAGGCTGAAAAGCGACAGTTATTTTCTGCTACTTCAAGGCTGAAAAGTGACAGTTATTTTCTGCTACTTCAAGGCTGAAAAGTGACAGTTATTTTCTGCTACTTCAAGGCTGAAAAGCGACAGTTATGAAAAGCGACAGTTATTTTCTGCTACTTCAAGGCTGAAAAGTGACAGTTATTTTCTGCTACTTCAAGGCTGAAAAGCGACAGTTATTTTCTGCTACTTCAAGACTGAAAAGCGGCAGTTATTGTCTGCTACTTCAAGGCTGAAAAGCGGCAGTTATTTTCTGCTACTTCAAGGCTAAAAAGCGACAGTTATTTTCTGCTACTTCAAGGCTAAAAAGCGACAGTTATTTTCTGCTACTTCAAGGCTGAAAAGCGACAGTAATTTTCACTATTACAAGGCTGAAAAGTGACAGTTATTTTCTGCTACTTCAAGGCTAAAAAGCGACATTTCACTATTACAAGGCTGAAAAGCGACAGTTATTTTCTGCTACTTCAAGGCTGAAAAGTGACAGTTATTTTCACTATTACAAGGCTGAAAAGTTACAGTTATTTTCTGCTACTTCAAGGCTGAAAAGTGAGTTATTATCTGCTACTTCAAGGCTGAAAAGCGACAGTTATTTTCTGCTACTTCAAGGCTGAAAAGTGACAGTTATTTTATGCTACTTCAAGGCTGAAAAGTGACAGTTATTTTCTGCTACTTCAAGGCTGAAAAGCGACAGTTATTTTCTGCTACTTCAAGGCTGAAAAGTGACAGTTATTTTCTGCTACTTCAATGCTAAAAAGCGACAGTTATTTTCTGCTACTTCAAGGCTGAAAATACCTGTCACTTTTGAAAACAAGTATACTTATCTTAGCGCGTTAGCTTTGTGCATTGAGCCTCTTATATGCAAATCCTATTGTATAAAAAATGATTATCATTGAAGAATCTGCACACCCAAATCAGCCGATCCACAAAGAAGACAGAGAACTAGATTTGCTGTTATTGGCCTCCATCAGAAAATGCTAACTTGCCTGGCTATCATTGTTCCTCTTGCCTTTATAGAGTTTGTTTCTGAGTAATTGACCGCCAAAATGAAGGTTTCACTGGCTGCATACTTGTTCTAGGTCATAAGGCATTGATGCCACCGGGTGAGAATAGGATGGCATTCTGAGACAGAGGTCAGCAATGGCGGCAGACACACAGGCGGCCGCCTAAGGCCTTGCACTTACCCAATGCATCATCCCAGTTTTGAGGGACAGAGGACCTGTGCTCAGGCAGCGTTAAGAGCCCTGACTCAGGAACGGGGCCGCCAGCGTCCCTAACAACCAGTGAATATCGGTGACACCACCCCTTGTGACGTCAATGACCCAGCATGCCCTCAGTCAATGTCGTCACAAGGGGGCGGGATCTGGGGGGGGGCTTCCAGATTCTTATAAGACCCCCACAGCCACCGGCCAGGGTTGTGGGGAAGAGGCTCTTGTCCTTGAATTATTTTTCCCCCATTATGGGTGTGAGTGGAGCCCCATGTCAAGGCCTCACAAAGCCTATGGGCAGACCTAGTTCTCCAATCATGGCTTTCCTTTACGGGTGACATCACCACAAGGGGGCGCCCAACTCTATTGTATTTGTTGCCGTTTCCGGTTTCTGAAAGTCCACTTTAAGCCATAAAATATCTGAAAACATTAGGAGATCGAAACAAAAAAAAGGTTACCGAGCTGAAGTTGGCATCTATGGTCAGGCTGCTGGGCGGTGGGGCGCCGCCGCACGGAGCGCCGCAATTATTCAGCGTATTCGTAATATCAGATTGCACAATGGAGAGGTTCTGCACGAGTTGGTTCTGCTGATCATGCAGGATGTTGAAGGTGTCGTTCACTTTCACCAAGGCCTTGGCTGTGTTGTTCAGACCTATGGGAAAAATATATTCGGCAACGGTCACCAGTGGTCAGTTTATCCGCCAATCAGAGCATTGCGTTACATTTGTGATACTCATCCCAGCGGCGTCTGGTGCTACAACAAACCCAATACGGGTCTTTGCTGTAAACATGTCTCAGAATCCGCACAGCCGTCGCCAATAATCCCCCGCCAATAATGCCAATAATAATTAAAAATATATATTTTAACAAAAAAACATCCATACAAATATTAACAACAACTATTATTATTATTATTATTATTATTATTATTATAATAATAATAATAATAATAATAATAATAAATATAATAATATGAATGTCTATAATAATAGCAATAATAATAATGAAACCAATAATAATAACAATAATATTATTATTGTAAAAATATAAATAATATATATAATACAATAATACTACTAATTATAAAAATAATAATATTAATGAATTAAATAATAGCAGTAATATTAAAATAATCACACCTACAATATTACTAATATACCAGATATTAGAACAACAACATTAGTACTACAGCTACTATTAATAATAATAATAATTATAATAACCACCAATAACTCTAATAATGGGACACCAAAGCGCTCACCATTCACCATATTCTGCACAGCGCTCAGCGTTCCATTGGCTTGCTTCTCGATGGCATTTTTTATCATTCCGCCAAGAATCGGACCGATACCTGCAGAAAAGAAACACAAAAAAAACCCTTTAAACTAAAAATTTACTGTGGGAAAAAAAAAAATCAGGTAGAATTAAAGCAGACTTTGTTTTTTATTATTTTGGTCAAATGTCATGTTTTGCGTCGGGCAGGAAATGGGCATTTCTTTTTGCCAATAGAGGGAAGGAAAGAAAATACATTTGTAATGGCAACCCCTCCCCCCACCAAAAAAAAAAAAAACAGATAGCTGGAAGATTTTTACAGACGTGTCAATAAGTAAATAAATAGCACAATAAAAAATAGCAACTAAAAATAAAGAATAAAATAAATACATATATAAAAAGGGGGCACCATTCTGAGCCCCGGGTCCTTCATAAGAAAAACTGATGTAATAAATAAAATGTATAGAGGTTTTGTAAATTGTTTTCATTTATTCTTATATATTAATGTTTAATAATATTAATCAATATTCATATGCAATATATTTTATTTACGTGGCTGAGGAAATTTATATATATAGAGATAGATAGATAAATAGATAGAGATAGATAAAGGGAGAGAGATAGATAGATAAAATATTATATAAAGTATTCATACCCCTTGAACATTTTGTCACAATATTTTGTTACAACAAGAAATGTGAATGTGTTCAATGTGATGGACCAACACAAAGTGTCACGCAATTGTGAAGTGGATTAATGATTTTCCATTTTTTTTTACAAATTAGTGAAAAGTGTGGGGGGAGGGGCATTTGTATGGCGCCCCCCGGAGTCAATACTTTGTAGAACCCCCCCCCCCCCCCCGGTCTCAAGTCTTTTGCAGGTTTTCTTCTAAGATTGTCCTGTATTTGGCTCCATCCATCTTTCCATCAACTCTGACCGGCTTCCCTGTCCCTGCTGAAGAAAAGCATCCCCACCACATGATGCTGCCACCACCATGTTTCACAGTGGGGATGGTGTGTTCAGGCTGATGTGCAGTGTTAGTTTCCTCCACACATAGCGTTTTGCTTTTAGGCCAAAAAGTAAAATTTTAGTGTCATGTGACCAGATCACCTTCCACATGTTTGCTGTGTCCCCTCCCCCACATGGCTTCTCACAAACTGCAAACAGGACTTCTTATGTCTTTCTTTCTCCAATGTCTTTCTTCTTGTCACTCTTCCATAAAGGGCAGATTTGTGGAGAGACCACTAATAGTTGTCCTGTGGACAGATTCTCCCACTTGAGCTGTGGATCCTCTGCAGCTCCTCCAGAGTTACCATGGGCCTCTTGGCTGCTTCTCTGATGAATGCTCTCCTTGCCCGGCCCGGTCAGTTTAGGTGGACGGCCATGTCTTGGTAGGTTTGCAGTTGTGCCATACTCTTTCCATTTTCCGATGATTTTAATTTGTTTTTTATTATTTAACCCTTTATTGATTGTTCTTGCTGACAACCTGAGCGCTGTGCCCCCATTGCTATTTCCTTATATATATAAATTAGTGTGTGTAATTTTTTTTTATTATTGTTATTTAAATATTATATTTTTGAAATTATTATAATTTTTTAGTTTTTTTTGTTTTGCATGTGAATATTTTGTGTTCTCACATCCAACCATCAGGTGTTTGGCTCCTTTCATGCTCTTCAGCTTTTAGATATTGAGTTTCTGTAGAGTGTCTTTATTACTGTTGGAAGTCTTTCCTCTCATTTCTTGGTCTGTCCTACACCAAATAAACAGGCCTTTTTTTTTTTTTTTTTTGCGTTTGTACAGGTGTTCTCGCTTGCTTTCCAGGCTTGAGCGATTTTTAAAGTCAATAGAAAGCTAGTTACTAGGCAAGAAAATACACCAAAAAAAACAAAAAACGAGCATTATTATGGAATTTTTTTTTTTTGAGTAATGAGCTTCAGACGACGTTACGCTGTGGTGGGTCTGTGACAAATGGTCATGGACTGTAGTAATGAGAAGAAGGTTAGTACATCTGAAAGGGCATCTGAAACGACATCCATCCTTCTCCTCATTACTCCATCCTTCTTCTCATTACTACAGTCTATCACGGTTTGTCCTCCATCCACCATCCCAATCAAGAGGGAATCTTTGTGCGCCGAAACGCGTCGGTCGTGATGTGGATTGCATTTTATGTTGGGCTGTTGATGGTGCTCTTTTATTCTCTTACGCAATTAGCAAAAAATAATGTTTTGGTTAGAGTTGGTTACTTTTTTTTTTTTTTTACTGAAAAAATCGAAAATTGTAATTATTTGTCACACTTACCAATAACACTGCTGTTGGCTTGGTTTATAGGTATGCTGCTGGAATTAGTGATGGCGTCAACATCCTAGGAAGGAAACAAAAGATGCTGAAAAACACACCAAATAAATGCCCACATACCGTATATACTCTATACACTCTCTATATACCGTATATACTCTATACACTCTCTATATACTCTATACACCGTATATACTCTATACACTCTCTATATACCGTATATACTCTATACACTCTCTATATACCGTATATACTCTATACACTCTCTATATACCGTATATACTCTATACACTCTCTATATAACGTATACACTCTCTATATACCGTATATACTCTATACACTCTCTATATACTCTATACACTCTCTATATACCGTATATATTCTATACACTCTCTATATACCGTATATACTCCATACACTCTCTATATACCGTATATACTCTATACACTCTCTATATACCGTATATACTCTATACACTCTCTATATACTCTATACACTCCCTATATACCGTATACACTCTCTATATACTGTATATACTCTCTACACTCTCTATATACCGTATATACTCTCTACACTCTCTATATACCGCATATACTCTATACACTCTCTATATACCGTATACACTCTCTATATACCGTATATACTCTATACACTCTCTATATACCGTATATACTCTATACACCGTATATACTCTATACACTCTCTATATACCGTATATACTCTATACACTCTCTATATACCGTATATACTCTATACACTCTCTATATACCGTATATACTCGAGTATAAGCCGAGTTTTTCAGCACATTATTTTGTGCTGAAAATGCCCCCCTCGGCTTATACTCGAGTCACCATTTTGCGCCTGATCTCCCGGATTTTGAGACCGGCCGGCGCTAGGTCTCCTGGACCCCAAACTTGGCACACATGTAGCCCCACTCTTCCTCTACACGTGTGCAAAGTTTGTTGTCCGGAGGGCACAGTGGCTAAATTTGATGGGCACAGTGGTTGGGTTTGATGGCACAGTGGCGGCAATTTATGGGTACAGTGGCTGCAATTAAGGGGCACAGTAGCGGCAATTGATGAGCACACTGGGAGCAACTGATGGGCACACTGGCAGCAATTGATGGGCACAGTGGCAGCAATTGATGGGCACACTGGCAGCAATTGATGGGCACAGTGGCTGCATTTGATGGGCACAGTGGCTGCATTTGATGGGCACAGTGGCGGCAATTTATGGGTACAGTGGCGGCAATTTATGGGTACAGTGGCGGCAATTGATGGCACAGTGGCGGCAATTTATGGGCACGCTGACAGCATTTGATGGGCACAGTAAGGGCAATTGATGAGCACAGTGGCAGCAATTGATGGGCACAGTAGCAGCAATTGATGAGCACAGTGGCTGCATTTGATGGGCACAGTAGTGGCAATTGATGGGCACTCTGACAGCAATTGATGGGCACAGTGGCTGCAATTGATGTTTTTTTTTTTTTTTTTTTAAGTTTGTTTGTGCCCTCCCCAAAAAAACTTTGAGCACCAGCCGCCACTGGATTTTTGCTGCCACAAAGCTCATACATCTGGGGGGGGGGGGGGGGAGTTTGGCATGTTCGCCCCCGGGCTCTAGGTGACCTTGGCACACTCCTATGAGCAGGAGAATTTATTCCGAGTTGCTCTTTGGTGGTCGGCAAGAATTATACAGATACATTGGTGCTTTTACGGCACATTAGGCTCATGTACACTGGACTTGCATGCATTGTTATTTTTCATCTTATTTGTACCCTTGTACTACGTTTTCTCTATTTTATTTAGAAAAAAAAAAAAACTGTATTGTGAAAAATAAATAAATAAATAAATCTGGAGATTTCTTTTACCATCAAATAAAAACCTAAAAAAAAAAAAAAAATTTCAGTATAATCCGCCTGGATACACAAAGTAGCCGTGATGAAATCTACAGATTTACCAACACAGGTCAACTTGGCAATAATTTGTGTTCAGGTGTTTGGATTTGTTTTTGCCCTCTTGCCATGAAGGGGTTAAAAGTCCCATTCCTCAGATGAGGACACCGGGGATCACTCCTCCAATATGTCTATTCTCTTAGGTATTCATATTAGCTATGCTAGCGCGGCCTCACCTGCGGCACGGCATTGACGTAGGTCTTCAGGTTGCCCACAGTGTTATTAAAGGTGGGGAACGCGTTCTTCACCGCCGTGTCTATTTTGCTGTTGCTGTAAAACGCACAGATGTCGCCAGCCCTGCCGGGAGAAAAAAAAAAAAGACGAGTTCAGAGAACAGAGGCAAGAAAAAAAAATATATAGAAATTAGTTTTCGGGGGGACAAGGAAGCAACGACAGCGACCTTTAACCCTTTCGCTGCCAGAGTTTTAAAAAAAAAATTTGCACACGTTTACCACTTCAGCACCGGACCATTTTGCTGGCCAATGGCCGGGCCGCTTTTTGCGATTCGGGCACTGCGTCGCTTTAACTGACAATTGCGCGGTCGTGCGACGTGGCTCCCAAACAAAATTGGCGTATTTTTTTCCCAAAAATAGAGCTTTCTTTTGATGTTATTTGATCACCTCTGCGGTTTTTATTTTTTTGCGCTATAAACAAAAATAGAGCGACAATTTTGAAAAAAAATGCAATATTTTTTACTTTTTGCTATAATAAATATCCCCCAAAAATATATATATATAAAAAAGTTTTTTTCCTCAGTTTAGGCCGATACGTATTCTTCTACATATTTAAAAAAAAAATCGCAATAAGCGTATATTGATTGGTTTGCACAAAAGTTATATGGCCAGATTCAGAGAGAGTTAGGCCGGCGTATCAGTAGATACGCCGACGTAACTCTTAATCTGCGCCATCGTAAGTTTAAGTGTATTCTCAAACTGAGATACACTTAAACCTAGCTAAGATACGACAGCCTGCGCCGTCGTATCTTAGGGTGCAATATTTAGGCTGGCCACTAGGTGGCGCTTCCGTTGAGTTCGGGGTAGAATATGTAAATGACTAGATACGCCTATTCACGAACGTACGTGCGCCCGTCGCAGGAAAGATACGCCGTTTACGGAAGGCGTTTTCAGACGTAAAGTTATTACATCCAATAGCTGGCCTAGTCAATGTTAAGTATGGCCGTCGTTCTCGCGTCAAAATTTGTAAATTTTACGTCGTTTGCGTAAGTCGTCCGTGAATGGGGCTGGACGTAATTTCCGTTCACGTCGAAACCAATACGTCCTTGCGGCGTACTTTAGAGCAATGCACACTGGGATATGTACACGGACGGCGCATGCGCCGTTCGTATAAAACGTCAATCACGTCGGGTCACCCCCCATTAACATAAAACACGCCCCCTCATTCTAATTTGAATTAGGCGCGCTTACGCCGGCTCCATTTACGCTACGCCGCCGTAAGTTAGGAGGCAAGTTCTTTGTGAATACAGTACTTGCCTCTCTGACTTAAGTCGGCGTAGCGTAAATACGATACGCTACGCCGCCTTAAAGTTGCGGCGCTCTCTCTGAATCCAGCTAATAGTGTCTACAAAATAGGGGATCATTTTATTATTTTTTTTTTTTACTAGTAATGGCGGCGAAAAGCGGTTTTTATCATGACTGTGACTTAATGGCAGACACATCGGACACTTTTGACACATTTTTGGGACCATTGTCATTTTTACAGCGATCGGTGCTATAAAAATGCACTGATTACTGTAAAAATGACACTGGCAGTGAAGGGGTTAAGTGTGTCCTAGGGAGTGATTCTAACTGTGGGGGGGGGTGGGCTGTGTGTGACACGACAGGAATAACCGCTTCCGATTACAGAGAGCTGCGATCAGTGTCCTGTCCCTAGGAAGAATGGGGGAAATGCCTTGTTTACATCACCGTGAGACGATCACGGGTATCCCCGCGGACATCGAGTCCACAATGCCGCTTCTTAAAGGGGACGTGTATATAAGTCCTTTTGCCTGTCCATGCCACACTGCAGACGTATATCTGCGTGCCGTGGTCAGCAAACAGTTAAAGAAAAACAATTTTAGGCCCATGCGCCCCCTATGGACGGGCCTGCCACTGGTCAAGCTTTAAAATTGCACACACCTGCAAAACAACAATGCACGGTGGTACCCTATATTTTCCATAGGTGGCGCTATATCCTGTGAGAGGTGGTAGCATGACCTCATGAATGCCTGGGGGCCATTGCTTTACAGTACCTCCCTCTGAAATGTGATCCAACTCTGTATTACCCCAGCCTAAGGCTGCTGCTTCTGCCTCCTTCCCATAACCCCTGGGTCAAGAGAACAAAGACCACCCAACACCCGATGCCCTCTGCCCATAACCCCCGGGTCAATATGTGAACACTCCTAGTGAATACAGACCACCCAACATTTGATGCCCTCTGCCCATAAACCCTCGGGTCAATATGTGAAATCTCCTAGTGAATACAGACCACCCAATGTTTGATGCTCTCTGCCCATAACCCCCGGGTCAATATGTGAACACTCCTAGTGAATACAGACCACCCAACATTTGATGCCCTCTGCCCGTAAACCCTGGGTCAATTACCAGATTTATTTTTTTATATGTGAACACTTCTGGTGAATACAGACCACCCAACGTTTGGTGCCCTGTGCCCATAACCCCCGGGTCAAAATGTGAACACTCCTGGTGAATACAGACCACCCAACGTTTGATGCCCTCTGCCCGTAACCCCCGGGTCACTATGTGAGCTCTCCTAGTGAATACAGACCACCAAACGTTTGGTGCCCCCGCCCATAACCCCCTGGGTCAATATGTGAACTCTCCTAGTGAATACAGACCATCCAACTTTTAATGCCCTCTGCCCATAAACCCCCCCCCCCCCCCCCCCCCGGGTCAATATGTGAACTCTCCTAGAGAACAAAGACCACCCAACACCTGATGTCCTCCACCCATAACCCCCGGGTCAATATGTGAACATTCCTAGTAAATACAGACCACCCAATGCAAGATGCCCTCTGCCTGTAACCCCCGGGTCAATATGTCAACTCTCCCGGTGAATACAGACCACCCAACATTTCATGCCCTCTGGCCGTAACCCCCGGGTCAATATGTGAACTCTCCTGGTGAATACAGACCACCCAACATTTCATGCCCTCTGCCCGTAACCCCCGGGTCAATATGTGAACTCTCCTGGTGAATACAGACCACCCAACATTTCATGCCCTCTGCCCGTAACCCCCGGGTCAATATGTGAACTCTCCTGGTGAATACAAACCATCCAACTTTTAATGCCCTCTGCCCATAATACCTGGGTCAAAATGTGAACACTTCTAGTGAATACAGACCACCCAACCTTTGGTGCCCACTGCCCATAACCAGCGGGTCAATATGTGAACTCTCCTAGTGAATACAGACCACCCAAATTTTGGTGCCCACTGCCCATAACCAGCGGGTCAATATGTGAACTCTCCTAGAGAATACAGACCACCCAACGTATGATGCCCTCTGCCTGTAACCCCTGAGTCAATATGTGAGCTCTCCTAGTGAATACAGACCACCCAAATTTGAATGCCCTCTGCCCATAACCCCTGGGTCAATATGTGAACACGCCTAGTGAATACAGACCACCCAACATTTGGTGCCCTCTGCCCATAAGCAGCCCATCCTTCCCGGTCACCGGTCTTCATACAGAACCCTCTCCAGGAACACACAGAAGCCTGGAGACATGAACACGATGGAACGTTTTGTTTTCTCCTCTAATAATAACCCAGAAACCTCCGGGGACAAGGACAGGACACCTTTGTTGTGGATACAAATCTCAGGGTAGAATGGTTGGTACGTTCCAGGAATCCATGGTGCCAACGTCATGAGAAGAAGCAACAGACATGAAACTCTTCATTACAATTAAAGCAGGTGAAAGGTTTTTTACTAAAATGAAAAAAGATGTTAGACTTACTTGATGGGCACTGATGAGGAGGCACTAATGGGCACCGATTGGCAGCACTGGTGGTCACTTTTAGGACTGCACTGATAATCAGTGTTGATGTCCCTTTAACACAAGCCGGTCATCGGCTTATGTTTACTTCCATGATCAGTCATTGGACACAGCTTATCACATGGTAAAGGGCCGCTGTGATTGGTCCTTTACCCCGATCTGTGCAATTGTCATTTAAAGTAACACGTATCGCAAAAAATAGCCTGGTCATAAAAGGGGGGGGGTAAATCTTCCGGAGCTGAAGTGGTTAAAGAAAAATCCAGCGCATGAAAAAATTAATATTATTTACTTCCAGCCTGGACCAGAAGTGACGTTGTGACGTCGCTCCTGTCCTCCAAGGCCATAGAGGCAACCAGCGTTTCTCAGGCTTACCATTTCCGCCTGAGAAACAATCCGATGGTCCGACCGTCTGCTCCCATCGGTGATCAAAGAGTAGACCCCCTTTGATCGCCTCTATGGCCTTGGAGGACCAGAGCGACGTCACGACGTCACTTCAATTACAGGCTAAAATAATAAATAAAAAAATGTAATGCAAAAGACCAAACATTTTTTTTTTAATCTTTTGCTTTTAAAAAAGGTAAAGAAGAGATTTGGAGTCTATTTGACCGCAGATCTCTCCATAAAGAGGACCTGTCATCCTCATTTATATTACAGGGGATGCTTACATTCTTACAATAATAAAAATAAATATATATATATAATTATTAAATTATTATTATATTATTAATATATATATATGTGTGTGTTTTTTTATTCATTAAAAACAATTTTTTCCAAAAACCTGCGTTTGAAAAAAACCTGCGCAAACACCTTGTGACAAAGAATTGCACCAATCGTCATTTTATTCCATAGGGTGTCTGCTAAAAAAATAAATAAAAATAAAAAGTATAACGTTTGGGGGTTCTTAGTAAATTTTCTTGCAAAAAAATTATGATTTTTACAAATATAAGAAAAATGTCAAGCAGTTAAAGTGAATCTAGATACAGAGGGCCAGATTCTCGTACATCCGCGTATCTTTGCGCGGGCGTAACGTATCCGCTTTACGTTACGCCTCCGCAACTTAGACGGGCAAGTGCTGTATTCTCAAAGCACTTGCTCCGTAAGTTGCGGCGGCGTAACGTAAATCGGCCGGCGTAAGCCCGCTTAATTCAAATTTGGAACAGGGGGGCGTTTTTTAATGCAAAATATCCATGACCCGACGTGATTGACGTTTTTCACGAATGGCGCATGCGCCGTCCGTGTACATATCCCAGTGTGCATTGCTCCAAATACGCCGCAAGGACGTATTGGTTTTGACGTGAACGTAAATTCCTTCTAGCCCCATTCACGGACGACTTACGCAAACAACGTAAAATATTCAAAATTCGCCGCGGGAACGACGTCCATACTTAAACATTGGTACGCCGCATGTACGCCACCATATAGCAGGGGTAACTTTACGCCGGGAAAAGCCTAACGTAAACGGCGTATCTGTACTGCGTCGGCCGGGCGTACATTCGTAAATTTGCGTATCTAGCTGATTTACATATTTCTAGGCGTAAATCAGCGTACACGCCCCTAGCGGCCAGCGTAAATATGCAGTTACGATCCGATGGCGTAAGAGACTTACACCGGTCAGATCTAATAGAAATCTATACGTAACTGATTCTAAGAATCAGGCGCATAGATACGACGGCACAACTCAGAGATACGCCGTTGTGAATCCTCTGTGAGCAAGATTTTTCTTTATTTATTTTCCTTTTTCTTTTTTTTTAGGTAAATATTAAATTCTATACAGTGGAACCTCGGATTACGAGCCTAATCCGTTCTAGGAGAATGCTTGCAACCCAAAGCACTTGTATATCGAAGCGAGTTTCCCCATAGAAGTCAATGGAAACAAAGATAATTAGTTCCGCATTGACTTTATGGCATGCAATACCACATGTGACCAGAGTTGGGGGGGGCGCCAGAGATCCTCGGAAATACTCGGGGACAGCTCGGTTACTTCAAGCTTGGAAAGGTTCGGAAACACTCGGGAACAGAGTATTTCCAAGTGATTCTAAATATTTCCGAATTGCTTCCGAACCGTTTCGAGTATCACCGGCGCCCCCCGCACCTCTGGCCAAATGCGGTACTGCACACCACATTAGATTGAATTCTGCCCGTATTGCGAGACAACACTTACAAACGTCGGGAGTCAAAAAAATAAAAAATAAAAATAAAGTTGCTCATAATTCGAAACGCTCGTTAACCACGTTACTCGTACTTTATACTAAAATATACTAAAACTAGTTTAGAACTAAAACGGAACTGATGAAAGACGGATTGTAATTGGTGGATGTGGGGACAGTACTTGAAAATGTTCCATTAATAGGATGGGGGGTAGGACCAGAACCCTAGGACGGGGGGGTAGGACCCGAACCCTAGGACGGGGGGTAGGACCCGAACCCTAGGACGGGGGGTAGGACCCGAACCCTAGGACGGGGGGTAGGACCCGAACCCTAGGACAGGGGGTAGGACCCGAACCCTAGGACAGGGGGTAGGACCAGAACTCTAGGACAGGGGGTAGGACCCGAACTCTAGGACGGGGGGTAGAACCCGAACCCTAGGACGGGGGGTAGGACCCGAACCCTAGGACGGGGGGTAGGACCCGAACCCTAGGACGGGGGGTAGGACCCGAACCCTAGGACGGGGGGTAGGACCAGAACCCTAGGACGGGGGGTAGGACCAGAACCCTAGGACGGGGGGTAGGACCCGAACCCTAGGACGGGGGGTAGGACCCGAACCCTAGGACGGGGGGTAGGACCAGAACCCTAGGACGGGGGGTAGGACCAGAAACCTAGGACGGGGGGTAGGACCCGAACCCTAGGACGGGGGGTAGGACCCGAACCCTAGGACGGGGGGTAGGACCAGAACCCTAGGACGGGGGGTAGGACCCGAACCCTAGGACGGGGGGTAGGACCCGAACCCTAGGACGGGGGGTAGGACCAGAAACCTAGGACGGGGAGTAGATACTGGGGGGGTGGGGGGGGTCGGTACTCACAGGATGATGAGAGTGATAATCAGCAGGAAGAAGTAGATGAAGCGCCTCTTGCAGGTTATCCTCTTGGTCTGCTTCTGGTACATCTTCCCACCGCAGTTCCCGCAGCAGCGGCAGCACGGGAAGAACAGGGCCACCAGCGTCACCAGGATGATGAAGAGCAAGCCGATGGCGAGGGCAACCAGATAGCCGACTTCATACATCAGAATCTGAAAGAGAACGAGACATATAAAGACCCGACTTTCACTTCACCCTCCCACTAGCCATAAGCATCCTGCATTGTATAGATCAGGGGTGTCCTAACTTTTCAAACAAAGGGTCATATTATTGTCCTTCAGGCTTTAGGGGGGGCGGACTTTGGCCAGTGAAGGTGCCCCATCATTAGTATCAGTGGGAGGAATAGTGTCCCATCATTGGTGTCAGTAGGAGGTATAGTGTCCCATCATTGGTGTCAGTGGGAGGAATAGTGCCCCATCATTGGTGTCAGTGGGAGGAATAGTGTCCCATCATTGGTGTCAGTGGGAGGAATAGTGCCCCATCATTGGTGTCAGTGGGAGGAATAGTGCCCCATCATTGGTGTCAGTGGGAGGAATAGTGTCCCATCATTGGTATTAGTGGGAGGAATAGTGCCCCATCATTGGTATCAGTGGGAGGAATAGTGTCCCATCATTGGTATCAGTGGGAGGAATAGTGTCCCATCATTGGTATCAGTTGGAGGAATAGTGTCCCATCATTGGGGTCAGTGAGAGGAATAGTGTCCCATCATTGGTGTCAGTGGGAGGAATAGTGTCCCATCATTGGTGTCAGTGAGAGGAATAGTGTCCCATCATTGGTGTCAGTGAGAGGAATAGTGTCCCATCATTGGTGTCAGTGAGAGGAATAGTGTCCCATCATTGGTGTCAGTGGGAGGAATAGTGCCCCATCATTGGTATCAGTGGGAGGAATAGTGTCCCATCATTGATATCAGTGGGAGGAATAGTGCCCCATCATTGGTGTCAGTGGGAGGAATAGTGCCCCATCATTGGTGTCAGTGGGAGGAATAGTGTCCCATCATTGGTGTCAGTGAAGGGGGGAGGACCAGGGAAGGCAAAATATAAGCAGATACATAGAGGAAGAGATTGGAATAGTTCTGGGCATTCCCCACTGTCTGTGGGTTTCTATGGACAGTGCAGGCCGGAAGTCTTATCCACCATCCATCTCATGTTTACAGATCACACAATGGACTCCGGTGACTGTATTCTATATACAATGACAGGAGGAAATGGCTGCACCTGGAGACAATTGGTGACAATGGGAGTCCCACACAAATGTTCACAGCGGTTCAGCTGAGAATTAGACGCGGTTCTTAAACAGCTAAGGGGCGGGGCCACCCAGTGACATCACCTAAGAAAATAAAAAATATAAACTATATTACCAAAAGTATTGGGACGCCTGCCTTTACACGGACATGAACTTTAATGGCCTCCCAGTCTTAGTCCGTAGGGTTCAATATTGAGTTGGCCCCGCCCTTTGCGGCTATAACAGCTTCACCTCTTCTGGGAAGGCCGTCCACAAGGTTTAGGAGTGTGCCTATGGGAAGGTTTGACCGTTCTTCCAGAAGAGCGTTTGTGAGGTCAGGCGCTGGTGCCATAAGGTGTTCTATGGGGTTGAGGTCGAAGTTTCTCCGCCCCCAAACTCGCTCACCCGCGTCTTTATGGACCTTGCTTTGCGGTGCGCAGTCATGTTGGAACAGGAAGGGGCCGTCCCTAAACTCTTCCCACATTGGGAGCATCAAATTGTCCCAGAAGAGTTGAAGCTGTTATAGCTGCGAAGGGCGGGGCCAACTCAATATTGAATCCTACGGACTAGAACTGGGATGCCATTAAAGTGGTTGTAAACCCATTACAACCACTTTTACCTACAGGTGAGTCTAGATTAAGACTTACCTGTAGGCGCTCGAAATATCTCCTAAACCTCCGCTGTTTAGGAGATATGTACAGAAATGACGGGGGCGCCGATGTCAACGGCGCAGGCACACTTTAGCAACAGCGATCGTGCCGTTTCTAAAGGAGCCCGTGCCGTGACTGGCGGCCCCCCAGACGCATGTGCAGGAGTGACGTCATCGCGGCTCCGGCCAATCACAAGCCCCGATAGCCGGAAGTAACCCCCGGGAAAGATGTCGGCTGCCCGAACGGTGTACGAGGGCGGCTGCTGGGACTTCGATCGGAGGTGAGTATTACATAATGAGCTAGTATGCTCTGCATACTAGCTCATTATGCCTTTGTCTTGCAGTGTTTTTTTTTTTATTATTTGGCTTTACTTTCTCCTTAAAGGGGTTGTAAAGGTACAATTTTTTTTTTCCTAAATAGCTTCCTTTACCTTAGTCAGGGACGATCCGCCCTATAGGCTCACTATGCAAGCCGCTTAGGACCCCGCAAAGCTGCAAAGGGCCCCCCCAAATTACCAGAGGCCCCGCCTGGTGAGAAGTCATTTTTCGCCCCCTCACCCCGCTTCTCAACTCGCTGGCTGCATGGGAGAAGAGGTAAGAAGTCAGCACCCCCTGCTACTCAATTTAATGTAAGATGTCATTTCCGACAGCAGAACACCCCCCTCCCCCCGCTTCTCAACTTTCTTTAATGTGACATGCCACTGTCGTCAGCGCCCCCCGCTTCTCATTTTTAATGTTCCATGTCATTCAGGGAGGTCAGGATCGGCACTGACCTTAGTGCAGTTCTCCTTCACTTACCTCGTCCTTCCATTTTGCTTTTAAATGTCCTTATTTTTTCTGAGAAATCCTCACTTCCTGTTCTTCTGTCTGTAACTCCACACAGTAATGCAAGGCTTTCTCCCTGGTGTGGAGTGTCATGCTCCCCCCTCCCTTGCACTACAGGAGAGTCAGGACGCCCACCAACACACAATTCCTTTCTCTATCTGCAACGTAGAGAGCGTCCTGACTCTCCTGTAATCCAAGGGAGGGGGTGAGCACGACACTCCACACCAGGGAGAAAGCCTCACATTACTGTGTGGAGTTACAGACAGAAGAACAGGAAGTGAGGATTTCTCAGAAGAAATAAGGACATTTCAAAAATAAAAGGATGAGGTAAGTGAAGGAGGACTGCACTACGGTAAAGGAAGATATTTAGGGGAAAAAATAATTGTACCTTTACAACCCCTTTAAGGTTTATGGCCCAGATTCTGAAAGGGCTTACGACGGCGCAACGCCATGTGCGCCGTCTTAAGTCCTAATCTGGGCCGTCGTATCTATGCGACTGATTCTTAGAATCAGTTACGCATAGATAACCATTATATCCGACAGGCGTTTCGCCGCTAGGTGTCGCCTCCGTCGTTTTCCCCGTCGAGTATGCAAATTAGCAAAATACGCGAATTCCCGAGCGTACACGCGGTCGACGCAGTGAAGATACGACGTTTACGTTAGATTTGCGACGCGTAAAGTTGCCCCTGCTATATGAGGGGCAACCAATGTTAAGTATGGCCGTCGTTCCCGCGTCGCAATTAAAAAATTTACGTCGTTTGCGTAAGTCGTCCGTGAATGGGGCTGGACGCCATTTACGTTCACGTCGAAAACCAACGACGTCCTTGCGACGTCATTTAGCGCAATGCACGTCGGGAAGTTTTAGGGACGGCGCATGCGCAGTACGTTCGGTGCTGGAACGCTCCTAATTTAAATGATCCACGCCCCCTACCCGGATCATTTGAATTAGGCGGGCTTGCGTCGGGGGATTTACGCTACGCCGCCGCAACTTTACAGGCAAGTGCTTTGTGAATCAAGCACTTGCCCGTAAAACCTGCGGCGGCGTAACGTAATCTGCCCCTATGTGCGTGTAAAGGCAGGCGTCCCAATACTTTTGGCAATATAGCGTATATGGCGGAAAGAGAGAGTAACACCGCTTACCAAAGGGGTTTTGTACTGTACGAAAAAAAATGATGTTTGCAAAACTGCTGTGCAAATACCGTGCGTCATAAAAAAAAATAGCAACGATCGCCATTTTATTCTCTAGGGTCTCTGCTAAAAAAAAAAAAGTATATATATAAATAAATATATATATATTTTTAGCAGAGACCCTAGAGAATAAAATGGCGATCGTTGCTATTTTTTTGCTAGAAATATATATATATAGGCCCAGATTCTCAAAGGCGTTACGACGGCGCAACACCATTAGCGCCGTCGTAACTCCTCATCTGGCCCCGGGTATCTATGCGACTGATTCTTAGAATCAGTTGCGCATAGATAACCATTAGATCTGACTTGCGTAAGGCTGTTACGCTGTCAGATCTTAAAAGTAATTTTTTTTCCCGCCGCTAGGTGTCGCATCGTCGTTTTCCCCCGTCGTCTATGCAAATGAGGTAAGTACGCGAGATTCACGAACCTACGCGCGTCCGACGCTGAGATTTTACGTTGTTTCCGTAGCGTACGCGACGCGTAAGGTTGCCCCTGCTATTAGCAGCAACCAATGTTAACTATGGCCGTCGTTCCCGCGTCGAAGTTTAAAAAAAAATACGTCGTTTGCGTAAGACGTCCGTGAATGGCGCTGGACGCCATTTACGTAAACGTCTAAGCAAATGTCGGGGCGACGTCATTTAGCGCAATGCACGTCGGGTAATTAACCCGACGGAGCATGCGCAGTACGCTCGGCGCGGGAGCGCGCCTAATTTAAATGGTGCCCGCCCCATTTGAATTGGGCGGGCTTGCGCCGAGCGAATTAACGATACACCGCCGCAAGTTTACAGGTAAGTGTTCTGAGAATCAGGATGTAAACCTGTAAACCTGCGGCGGTGTAGCGTACAGCACATACGTTACGCTGCCCAGGAGCAGCGCTAATGTATGAGAATCTGGCCCCTTATGTTTGGGGGTCCTAAGTAATTTTCTAGCAAAAAAATAATGATTTAAATGTGTAAATAAAGTGCCAGAAAAAGCCGATGAAGGAAAATACTCGCAGTATAATAACTCCCTGAAAACACATTTTCCTTTATATATATCACATTGTAGCGTCACTCTTTATCATAACAATGTAACAATAAACTTACTTCTTGATAGTTTTTGTTAATTGATTGCGTGTCATTCAATAGTTGTCCAATGAAAGCTGGAAAATAGAATAATATAAAAAGATCGCAATGATTAAACACAAAATACAAAAATAAAATAAAAAACTTCTGATTCATCTAGCGTTTATCTGCCATTCCAGTTCTCGTGCGACTCGTCACGCGACTTTTGGGCCCCCCAAAAGTCGCATGACAAGTTGCGCCCTCTATATTTTCACATGAGTACCGTTCATATCTGTGCGACTTAACCACTTCAGCCCCGGAAGATTTTACCCCCCTTCCTGACCAGAGCACTTTTTTGCGATTCGGCACTGCGTCGTTTTAACTGACAATTACGCGGTCGTGCGACGCGGCACCCAAACAAAATTGACGTCCTTTTTCCCCCCACAAAATACCACCCTTTTTTTACCAAAAATATTAAGAAGAATATGTATCGACCTAAACTGAGAAAAAATAATATTTTTGGGGATATTTATTATAGCAAAAAGTAAAAAATATTGCTTTTTATTTCAAAATTTTCGCTCTATTTTTTTGTTTATAGCGCAAAAAAAAAAACCGCAGAGGTGATCAATTAACACCAAAATAAATACCACCAGATTTCTTTTGGTGGTATTTGATCACCTCTGCGGTTTTTATTTTTTGCGCTATAAACAAACTATCGGCCTAAACTGAGAAACAATTATATTTTGGGGGAAATTTATTATAGCAAAAAGTAAAAAATATTGCTTTTTTTTCAAAATTGTTGATTTTGAAAAAAAAGCAATATTTTTTACTTTTTGCTATAATAAATATCCCCCAAAATATAATTGTTTCTCAGTTTAGGCCGATAAGTTTTGTTCTACATATTTTTGGTAAAAAAACAAACAAAAAAAAAGCAATAAGCGTTTATTGATTGGTTTGCGCAAAAGTTATTTATGTAGATTCAGAAAGAGTTAGGTCGGCTTATCAGTAGATAAGCCGACCTAACTCAGAATCTGCGCCGACGTATGTTTAAGCGTATGCTCAAACAGAGATACGCCTAAACATATCTAAGATACGACGGCTTGCGCCGTCCTATCTTAGGTTGCAATTTTTCGGATGGCCGCTAGGTGGCGCTTCCATTGCGGTCGGCGAAGAATATGTAAATGAGTTGATACGCCGATTCACGAACGTACGCTCGGCCGCCGCAGTCGATTTACGCCGTTTCCGTAAGGCATTAGCAGGCCTAAAGTTATTCCATCTATTAGGTGGAATAACAATGTTAAAGTATGGCCGCCGTTCCCGCCGCGAGATTCGAATTTTTTACGTCGTTTGCGTAACTCGTCCGCGAATCGGGATTTACGTCGTTTACGTCCACGTTGAAATCAATAGGCCTGCGTGGCGTACTTAGCCGCAATGCACACTGGGAAATGTAGGCGCCAAGCGCATGCGCAGTAAAAAAAAAACGTCAAAAACGTGAGGTCAAGCCTCATTGCCATAAAACACGCCCGCCTCCAACACATTTGAATTAGGTGCCCTTACGCCCGCCGCATTTACGCTACGCCGCCCTAAGTAAGGAGGCAAGTACTTTGAGAATATAGTACTTGCCTCTCTTACTTAAGGCGGCGTAGCGTAAACACGCTAGGCTACGCCGCCTTAGATTTGCACGCCCCTACCTGAATCTACCTATATATATTTTTGGGGGATATTTATTACAGCAAAGAGTAAAAAAATATTGCTTTTTTTCAAAATTGTCGCTCTATTTTTTTGTTTATAGCGCAAAAAATTAAAACCGCAGAGGTGATCAAATACCACCAAAAGAAATACCACCAGATTTATTTTGGTGGTATTTGATCACCTCTGCGGTTTTTAGTTTTCTGCAAAAAAAATTACCGAAAATTTAGAAAAAAATTGTTTTTATTTGTTTCTTTTATAAAACATTGTAAATAAGTATGTTTTCTCCTTCACTGATGGGCACTGATGGTACTGCACTGATAAGGCGGCACTGATGGGCACCGATGAGGTGGCACTGATGTGGTGGTATTTATGGGCACTGATGATGGGCACTAACATGCGGCACTGATGGGCAGCACGGATGGGCACTGATAGGCGGCATGGATGGACATGGATAGGCGGCACGGATGGGCATGGATAGGCGGCACGGATGGGCATGGATAGGTGGCACTGATGTGGTGGTATTGATGGGCACTGATGATGGGCAGTAACATGCGGCACTGATGGGTGGCACGGATGGGCACTGATAGGCGGCATGGATGGGCATGGATAGGCGGCATGGATGGGCACGGATAGGCGGCACAGATGGGCATGGATAGGTGGCACGGATGGGCACCGATAGGTGGCACTATTGTATGTGTTGTACTAATGGATGCCAATCTGTGCCAAACAATGCCTGCCAATCAGTGATGCCCATTGTGGGCACTGATTGGCATCTATTGCGGGCACTGATCGGCATCCATTATTTGTGTCATTGTCATCCCTGGTGGTCTAGGGTGGCATACCTGTGTTTTGGTTTTGCATCCTTGGTGGTCTAGTGGCATCCCTGGTGGTCCAGTGGGCATCCCTGGTGGTCCAGTGGGCATCCCCGGAGGGGGCTGTGCTAATAATCGATCAGCACAAACCCCCCCTGTCAGGAGAGCAGCCGATCGGCTCTCCTCTACTCGCGTCTGACAGACACGAGTGAGGAAAAGCCGATTACCGGCTTTTCCTGTTTACATCGTGATCAGCCGTGATTGGACATGGCTAATCACGTGATAAAGAGGGGGCGTGCAGCGGCTCAATATCCCGAGGACGTCATATGACGTCCATTCAGGATATTGAAACCACTTTGCCAATGTCAATCTGTCATTGGCGGGCGGCAAGTGGTTAAAACCAGCAGTAATTGAAGTTTTTGATGAATTGGTGGTTAGACACAACGTTGGCAACCGAATAGAGCCCGGTGCAGGCTATTCTGAGCGGAGACTCTCATGCCACGTACACACGATCGGAATTTCTGACAAGAAAAGTTTGATCTGAGCTTTTGATCGGAAATTCCGACTGTGTGTAGGCCCCATCGGACAGCAAAAATTTGAGAACTGCTACTCAAATTTTCTGACTGGAAAAGTTCTTCTGTATGCAATTCTGACGCGCAAAAAAAAACATGCATGCTCAGAATCAATTTGACGCTCGGAATCATTGAACTTAATTTTTCTCGGCTCGTTGTAGCGTTGTATTTGCAATTTGACGCATGCTCGGAATCATTGAACTTCATTTTTCTCGGCTCACCGCGTTCTTGACGGTCGGAATTTTGTGTGACCGTGTGTATGCAACACAAGTTTGAGCCAAAATTCCTGTCGGAAACAAAATCCACGGTTTTCTTGTCGGAATTTCCGACAGTGTGTACGCCGCATTACTCCGCTCCGATACTAGCCAACAAAATGGCCGCCTCCTAGGCGGCGGCAACTCTGTCCTCGTTGGCCGCTGTGCTGCCAAAACAGCCCAGTCTTCCTGCACCAGACTCTATTCGGTTGTCGGTGTTGTGTCCAACTGCCAATTCGTCAAAATGTCTGATTACTAAGGTTTTAAGTAAACAGGAAGTGATGCGGTTGGAGTTTCTGATGGGTTGGAGATCTTGACAGAACACCACCAGATACCCTGCCATCTAGTGACAGAAGAGAGAAGTGCAGCAACTCCAGAATTGGGGTGAAACCAATTGACCTCCCATCAATCAGCCAAGGCGACGATCAATTGGCAGGTAAATTTAAGAGCAACCCCGCCTAAACATCAGCATGCTACATATAGATCTATATATATAGTAAATTATATTTTTTCACATTTGTTTGGTGAGGGCGGAGAGCTTTGTGTATTTTTCACATGAATCACTTTCTGTTTGCCTTGCTCTATTTAGGTATAAACACGGTGAAAATTCTGATGGACAGAAGAAGTTTCGTTGGAAATATTAACTTTTACTGACAGGCAGAAGACGAATATGTGAACAAGACTGGGAAAATCAGACGCTCTTATCTGAGAGATTGGCCTTTAGCAGAGAACTGCTTGTTGAGTACCGAAACTTTTTTTCAAGCACTCACAGATACCGGTTACCAATACTTTTTTTTTTTTTATATATATATTTTTTACAATTTTTTTTTCGTTTTGTTACAATGCTTTTTCTTTCTTTCTTTCTTTTTTTTTTTAGGGGGGGGGGGGGGAGTGGACTGTGTCTGTTTTTTATTTACATTTTTATTATTATTTTTGATTTTTTTTTATTGTTTATTAATTCTTTTTATTATTATTTTTGACTTTATATTTTATTATTATTTATGTTAATTGTTAGCAAGGAGGAAGGCTTTTCCTAATATTATATATTTTTTTTATCATTTTTATTATTATTATTATTTTTAATTTTTTTTATTATTATTTTTTATTTTTTTATTATTATTTTTATTATTATTTTTGTTATTTTTTTATTTTTTTATATTTTATTATTTATTTATTTACATTTTTTTTAGCAAGGAGGAAGGCTTTGCCTAATATTATATATATATATGTTTTATCATTTTTATTATTATTTTTTATTTTTTTTATTATTATTTTTAATTATTTTTATTATTTTTGAATTTTTTTTTATTTTATTGTTTATTTATTTAAATTTTTTAGCAAGGAGGAAGGCTTTGTCTAATATTATATATTTTTTATAATTTTTATTATTATTTTAGATTTTCTTTTATTATTTATTAATTTTTTTTATTATTATTTTTGACATTTTTTTATAATTTTATTATTATTTATTACATTTTTTAGCAAGGAGGAAGGCTTTGCCTAATATTATATTTTTTTTTTATAATTTTTATTATTATTTTTGACAATTTTTTTTATTATTTATTAAATTATTTTTATTGTTATTTTTGACATTTTTTTTATTTTATTATTATTTATTTACATTTTTAGCAAGGAGGAAGGCTTTGCCTAATATTTTTGTTATAAATTAGTTGTAAACCCTTCTATATCCCCAGTGAAGTGACTGGCCACAGGTGATACACGGAGATGAAACAAATCCTCCTACATAAGTTGTATCTGTTAATCTGCAGTCTTCTCTACATCAGTTCAAAGTGCTGAATTTATAAGCTTGTTTGAGAGTTCAGAAAATAAAAAAGGGGGTGGAGAGCAGAAGTTACACTCTACAGAGCTCAGTGAGTAGAGCTCTGAAAGCTGATTGGAAGGAAGAGACGCACCCCCCCTTCACACAGTACTCAGGAACAAAGCTGAGGCTGTCAATCACAGGCTGTGGGTTGGATATCCTTCCGCTGTCACCTTTTTTTCTCTTGGTGTCAGAAGTGGCTCATGCTGAGGAAAGAGGCAGCAAACAGAAATGACACTTAGTGCTCTGGAGGGAGAAAAGCAGGGCCGATCTGCCCTATAGGCTCACTATGCAAGCCGCTTAGGGCCCCGCAAAGCTGCGGAGGGCCCCCAAATTACTAGAGGCCCCACCTGGAGAGAAGTCATTTTTGGCCCCTCACCCCACTTCTTAACTCGCTGGCTGCATGGGAGAAGAGATAAGATTTCAGCACCCCTGCTTCTCACTTTAATGAAAGATGTCATTTCCGACAGCAGAACACCCCCTCCCCCCGCTTCTCAACTTTAATCTTTAATGTGACATGTCACTGTCGGCAGTGCCCCCCCCCCCCCGCGCATTTTCGGCAGCCCTGCCGCTTCTCAACTTTAATTTGACACCAACGGTGGGGCACTCTTCCACTCACTGACACCAAAGACCCCTGACTTAAAAGCAATAACCCCAACCCAAGTGCCTAGCGTAGCCCAGAAGGACCCACCTCGGGTTAGGCCTCTTATATGACCCTTACTTGGCGCCCAAGGAGGAGGGGCATATGGAGAAGGTACCACCCGACTACCTTACAGCTCTGTATTGTAAGCCTTTCTATAAAGGCAGAGGGATGGGCGGGGGAGTGACACCTACCATGGCACCTACTTTGGATCTATAAGCTGCCATCAGCATACTGAGGACCTCTGCAGGTTGGCTGCCCACTCTAAACCTTGTTATGCCAGTTTAAGGCCATCAAATTTGTAAGTAAATTTGTTTTAGGAAAAGTTCAGGCAAATGTAAGAATGCCCATTCGGCCAACTCGGCTTACCAGTTTCCAGCCAAGTGGTTTTATTTGCATGCAGAACAGAGAGCGGCGTCCATGGAGACAAGACGCATGACTTCCAGTCTTCATAGGGAACGGACGCGATGCCAAGAACATAACCAAATATTTCCAGCCACTGCAAACCAATCCTTCATCTCTGGATCACATGTCCTCCTCCCTGGAGTCATTTCATCACAGAAAGATGATAGTTTGTTGTTCCACTTCTCCGATACATGTGAGAAAATATCTCAAGGTATTAAATAGTGACCCAAAACCTATGTCAGTTTTTGCCGGAGGCTGGAGAGTTAAATCACACGTTACATTCTAATGTCACCCCGAGACCTCAGTGGTGGGATTTCAGGAGATGTCACCCCGAGACCTCAGTGGTGGGATAAGGATTTCAGGAGATGTCACCCCGAGACCTCAGTGGTGGGATAAGGATTTCAGGAGATGTCACCCCGAGACCTCAGTGGTGGGATTTCAGGAGATGTCACTCCAAGACCTCAGTGGTGGGATTTCAGGAGATGTCACCCCGAGACCTCAGTGGTGGGATTTCAGGAGATGTCACCCCGAGACCTCAGTGGTGGGATTTCAGGAGATGTCACCCTGAGACCTCAGTGGTGGGATTTCAGGAGATGTCTTCCCGAGACCTCAGTGGTGGGATTTCGGGAGATGTCACCCCGAGACCTCACTGGTAGGATTTCAGGAGATGTCTTCCCGAGACCTCAGTGGTGGGAATTCAGGAGATGTCACCCCGAGACCTCAGTGGTGGGATTTCAGGAGATGTCACCCCGGGACCTCAGTGGTGGGATTTCGGGAGATGTCCCCCCGAGACCTCAGTGGTGGGATTTCAGGAGATGTCACCCCGAGACCTCAGTGGTGGGATTTCAGGAGATGTCACCCCGAGACCTCAGTGGTGGGATTTCAGGAGATGTCACCCTGAGACCTTAGTGGTGGGATTTCAGGAGATGTCACCCCGAGACCACAGTGGTGGGATTTCGGGAGATGTCCCCCCGGGACCTCAGTGGTGAGATTTCGGGAGATGTCCCCCCGAGACCTCAGTGGTGGGATTTCGGGAGATGTCACCCCGATGACCCCAGTGGTGGGATTTTGGGAGATGTCACCCCGATGACCTCAGTGGTGGGATTTCGGGAGATGTCACCCCGATGACCTCAGTGGTGGGATTTCGGGAGATGTCACCCCGATGACCTCAGTGGTGGGATTTTGGGAGATGTCACCCCGATGACCTCAGTGGTGGGATTTCGTGAGATGTCCGCCTCAGACCTCAGTGGTGGGATTTCGGGAGATATCACCCCAATGACTTCAGTGGTGAGATTTTGGGAGATGTCACCCCCAGACCTCAGTGGTGGTGCTCCCCCTTCTGCCTGTGGCTGTGGTGGTTCCCAGGCTCTACTGTTCCTCCGGGGAGTCCAGGACTGTTAAAAAAATGACAGTAACTAATGTAACACCTTGATGGTTAGGTAGGGTTGCTCCTAAATTTACCTGCCAGGTATAGTTGCCTTGGCCAATTGTTAGGGATCAATTGATTTCACCCTAAGTCTGGAATTGCTGCACTTCTCTCTTCTGTTGCTGGGTGGCCGGGTACCTGATGACATAAGATAAGGGCGATGCAAGGACAGATTAGGAGTATAAAGGGTGTCTCAGCCAATAGGCAGGGGTTTTCTTGGCCCCTGAGCCTGCTAGGAAAAACCTATATATTTGGGTGGAGTCAGGTGATCATGGTTCTGTGCCACCTGGACAGCTGTCTGGGTGGACGTGTGTTGTATTGCCCAGGCTGCTAGGCCTATCCCGGGTACGTCGGGCTGCTAGGCTGTCCAATGGCCTATCCAGGAGCAAGAAAGCAGCGTAGAGTTGGGATTGCGGCTTGCAGTCCCACCACAGCCGGCCGTAGAACCCGTCATGGTCAAAAGGTAGAGGCGAACCTGTCGCCACTAAGGGACCATCCACCTTGTTACCAGGGACCACAGTGAGGAGCTGAAGTACTGGAGCAGTATTCTCACCAACCGGGGGCGGTGAAGAATCTGGAAACATCAGCAGGTGCCAACCCAGGGACCTAACCAGTGGAGGTGACCCTTAAGGAATATCTGGCGTGCCAAGCCAGGGATCCAGCGGGGGTGATGCTTGAGGAAGATACGAAGTAAGACAATTGGAAGAGCTCACGGGGTTCAGTGGCAGTGAATCAGCAAGTCGAGTGAGAGAGACTGGGAGTTTAGTGGGCTGAGAATCTACAAGAAGTGCCATATGCCCAGTGGGCCGCAGGTCACGTCTCTGTAATGTAGGGGGGGGTCTGCAAGGGCTGTATTGTAGAGGGGGGCTGTAATGTAGGGGGGGGTCTGTAATGTAGAGGGGTCTGTAATCAGGGGAGGGCTGGGCCAGGGGCAGGGTTGCAATTGCCTTCCAGGCCGCCCTAACTTATGTTCAAAATGTCCGCTACCATTTTTTTTATTTTATTCTGGTCTTGGAAGTCGGGCCGACCACTAGCTGTTGCATTCCAGGAGTTGTAGTCCACGCTTAAAGCAACCGGTGGGTGGAAAACAGAGCAGCGCAGAGGAAACTATGACTCCCTGGGACTGGATTCTTGGAAGCAGGCAGAGGCAGGGCATGCCAAGGAGTCGGGACGCAGGGCTGCAGGGCTGGGCGCTGGCTGCAACTTGACCCCAGGATCAGGAGCATTACACCCCAGGAGGCTGTGGCGTGCAAGGACCTGCTGAGCTGAGATCACTGAGGTGAGAGACCCTGACACCCCTAGCTGACCCCCATCTCCCCCCCATACACCCCATGTAACCTGCCCCAGTGATCAGGCTGCATCGATGGGCACTGGAGTTGGCTGCACTGATGGGTACTGGTGAGGCTGCATTGAAAAACCAGATGGGCCATGGATGGTGAGCCGATTCAGCGGTTCAATGGGCCACTTGACTGGACTTGCCCCCCAGGCCTAAGGCTGCCAGCCCTCCCCTGTCTGTAATGTAGGGGGGGTCTGTATTGTAGAGGGGGTCTGCACTGTAGGGAGGTCTGTGTAACATGCAGGGGGTCCAGAAATGTTAGGGGGTGTCTGTGTAACAAACTGTGGGGGCTGTGTAATGTAAAGGGGTCCAGAGGTGCAGGGTGCTGTGTAATGTAAAAGGTTGCCTTGCAAACCTGATACTTTGCCCTGATTGGTGAAAATAGCGTCTCGCTTTAGTTGGTCACCTTAAGCAGTTAATAGTGGAAAGTTTAGAGGTGCGTTTTGAATCCCGGTCTTGTCTCTTTTATTTTTATTTTTAAGCTTTAGTGATTACAGGACATTATCCTCCAGTATTTGCTGATACTTGGAAGAATCCATTTCATGCATCACCGGCTGCCACAAACGCACAAAGCAGATCCACCACCGCCATTAATATTTGGCAATGTAACCTTCTCTTCACGCGGTTCTCCTTCCTTTATTCTCGAAATGTATCTTTGGCAATGTAGCCGATGATTCCGACTTTTGTTTTTGCTGGTTTATGGGACTCCAGCCAAAATGCCATAAGCCCATCTAAGGCTGGTCGTAGGCCAAGCGTAGTGTGTCAGCTCACGTAGGTCTGACAAGACGACCTGACGGGTGTAAAAAACGTAGACACTCAAATACGCAAAGGTTGTTGCCATTTGTCCAATTTTCCTGTGCTGATGATGTAGCAGAATGAGGTCATAGTGAGGCTTGTTCCCCACAGAATGTGTGTTCATACAGCTAAACCTGAAAGGCAGTGGCGGCTGGTGCTAAAAGAATTTGGGGGGGGGCAAACAAACTAAAAAAAAATTGAAAAAAAAAACATCAATTGCAGCCACTGTGCCCATCAAATGCAGAAACTGTGCCATCAAATGCAGAAACTGTGCCATCAAATGAAGACACTGTGCCATCAAATGCAGAAACTGTGTCATCAAATGCAGAAACTGTGCCATCAAATGCAGAAACTGTGCCATCAAATGCAGAAACTGTGCCATCAAATGCAGAAACTGTGCCATCAAATGAAGACACTGTGCCATCAAATGCAGAAACTGTGCCATCAAATGCAGAAACTGTGCCATCAAATGCAGAAACTGTGCCATCAAATGCAGAAACTGTGCCATCAAATGCAGAAACTGTGTCATCAAATGCAGAAACTGTGCCATCAAATGCAGAAACTGTGCCATCAAATGCAGAAACTGTGCCATCAAATGCAGAAACTGTGCCATCAAATGAAGACACTGTGCCATCAAATGCAGAAACTGTGCCATCAAATGCAGAAACTGTGCCATCAAATGCAGAAACTGTGCCATCAAATGAAGACACTGTGCCATCAAATGAAGACACTGTGCCATCAAATGCAGAAACTGTGCCATCAAATGCAGCCACTGTGCCCATCAAATGCAGCCACTGTGCCCATCAAATGCAGCCACTGTGCCCATCAAATGAAGACACTGTGCCCATCAAATGCAGACACTGTGCCCATCAAATGCAGACACTGTGCCCATCAAATGCAGCCACTGTGCCCATCAAATGCAGACACTGTGCCCATCAAATGCAGACACTGTGCCCATCAAATGCAGACACTGTGCCCATCAAATGCAGACACTGTGCCATCAAATGCAGACACTGTGCCATCAAATGCAGACACTGTGCCCAAACGCTGACACTGTGCCATCATGACTGTGCCCATCAAATTCTGCCAGTGTGCCCATCAAACGCTGCCATTGCGCCCATCAAACACAGCCACTGCGCCATCTTCACTGTGCCCATCAAATGCTGCCACTGTGCCAAATTATGCCAGTGTGAGTGTGCCCCCATGCCCGCTCGCTGTCTGCCCGGCGCTTACCCTGTCTTGTGGAGCAGCGAGTGACGGCGACGAGCAGAGTCCTTCAGATCTCCTGCACTTTTTCTCCCATCAGGCGTCCAGTAGCGGCGCCTGTCGTTTCAGCCAATCAGGTGACAGGTAACTAGACCTGAGCAACCTGATTGGCTGAGAGGCAGGTCAGTGTTAGGGAAGAGATTTATTCTCTTCCCTAACACACCACTAAGTAATCAGCGAACCCACAGCATTGCGCCCGCTGTTTACCCTTTTGGAAGCCTATTAGAGCCTATGGCTCTAATCAGGCGCTTCCAAAACACACCTGCCGCTGTAATTCATATGCCCGGCGCCCGACAAGGTCAGATCTTCTGAGCAGATTCCACTGAGTGCGGGACAGGGACAAAGGCGATGCAGAGGACCGGAGTGCAATGCAGTGCAGTCATGGGGGTAGGGGGCATGTGGTAGGCAGCACCCTCTGCAATCTCTATTTTTTGCCTTGGTGCCCGTATCCTGATGCCCCTCACTGAATGATCGCCCTGGAAGTGAGAGAGGCAGAGCCACCTACAGTGTGCAGAGGTCAGAACTGAAGAGGGGCAAAAGTAATATGTGGATGAGAGATGGCAGCTGGGAAATGGGGGTGAACTCTGCCCTTCGTGTGTACAGCAACCCTGATCTCTGCACGTAGCACACCCCTGAACATTGCGCCTACCACACCCCCTAAACTCTGCGCCTAACACACCCCCTAAACTCTGCGCCTAACACACCCCTAAACTCTGCGCCTAACACACCCCCTAAACTCTGCGCCTAACACACCCCTAAACTCTGCGCCTAACACACCCCTAAACTCTGCGCCTAACACACCCCTAAACTCTGCGCCTAACACACCCCCCAAACTCTGCGCCTACCACACCCCCCAAACTCTGCGCCTAGCACACCCCCTCAAACTCTGCGCCTAGCACACCCCCTCAAACTCTGCGCCTAGCACACCCCCTCAAACTCGGCGCCTAGCACACCCCCTCAAACTCGGCGCCTAGCACACCCCCTAAACTCCTCATCCTATATCATAAACTAAGAAAGAAAAAAAAAGACTTTTATCAAAATTTGTCTTTTTTCATTCATTTAGCAAAAATAAAAACCCCAGTGGCGATTAAATACCACCAAAAGAAAGCTAGATCTTTCTGGAAAAAAAAAATTGAAAAATGTCATATGGGTACAGTGCGCATTCAAAATATGACAGTGCTGAACAGGGCTGCTGTTAGAAATCATGGGGCCCCGTACAGCCTACCTGATGAGACAGGAAAGTCAGCAGTGCCTGGGGGGGGGGGGGGGCAGCACAGTGACAGGGGGCACAGAGGGGGGGATCAGAAGCAGGCAGAACAGGGAGGGGGATCGGTGCAGGGGGAAGTAATTCTGTAATTGCCCCCTCCATCCAACCACAATGATTCGCTCTGCTGTCCGGGCTAACAGTTAGCCCAGTGTAGTGTCACAGTCTGCTGCCTATCATAGAATGCTGCGGAAGTCACGTGGCGGCCAACTGCGCATGCGCGATGCGTTCCAAACGCAAGTGCGATGCGTTCCAATGGATTTACGACAGTACACACCAGCAAACCCGGAATTCAGGGCGACGTGGAATTAGAGGAAAGTGGCCAGTCGGCCTCACGTCCTCGCTTCACTCGGACGGCTCGCTCCGCTGGCTCGGCCTCCTGGCTCTTTTTTTTAACATCCTCCAATCCACGGGGATGTTAAGGAAAGAGCCTGGATGCCGACCGAGGTTTCACTGGTGTGTACTGTCGTGAATCCATTGGAACGCATCGCGCATGCGCAGTTGGCCGCCACGTGACTTCCGCAGCATTCTACGATAGGCAGCAGAAAGTGACAATACACTGGCCGGGCCCCCTACAGGAGGTCTGGTGGTCCCCCCCTATCAGCGGCCCTGGCGCTGAAAATTGGCCTGTGCAGGAAGGGGGTGAAAGTGCCCGGTATTGAAGTGATTCAATCATTTGCCAGGTATGTAGAAAGCAAAAGGATGGGGGGGGGGGGGGGGGGGTAACACAAATCTGGATCTTCTTCTAGGTTGAGAATACTGAAGCAAAAAGGGATGACGAGAGGGGCAGCTGGCAATATTAGGTAGAACAATGGTAGCCTCCATGTTCTCCAAACACAGATTTACTATAATAATAATAATAATAATAATATTATAAAATAATAATAATATTATAATAATATTAAAAAAAATAATAATAATAATAATAATAATAATAATATAAAATAATAATATTATTATAATAAAAATAATAATAATAATAATAATAATATTATAAAATAATAATATTATAATATAATAATATTATAATAATAATAATATTATTATTATTATAATAAAAAAAAAAAAAAATAATATAATAATATTCTACTTACCCGGAGGAAAGGCATTTCGCTGCACCAGGTCCAAGTAGGAATGGACCATATCACTGAAGATCTTGATCCCTCCAGTTTCTGCAGCAGGTCCAGGGCTGTAAGCCGGGTTGCTTAAATTCTGGTAGGCCATATCTGTTGTAGTGATCCAGACAGACTGCCGGAGAAAGTCACAGTCCTGAGAAGATGAGGTAGCAAAAGTGTAAAGTTTACGTTATGTGATCACCGAACAAAAGGAAGTCTCCAAAAAATTCCGAACTCACGCCTGAGTGATATTGACTTCTTAAAATAAAAAATGCAGTAGAACCAGTTCCTTAGTCTTCAGCCACCGTTGCCCTAAGGCCTTGGAGAGTCACCGAGAGTTCCTACAGCTGTACTCTACAGAGGCAGAACTTTCCCATACCGGTGCAGAGGCGACGCCATTGTTGGGTCCAGTCTAGAGGGAAGCCTATGTATGATCTCGGTAGAATTTTCCGGGTTCTTCGTTGGGGTTTCAGAGCCGATTTCTTCCAAGTCGCTTTCGCATTGAAAGATTTTTTTTATCTAAAATACAGTTTACTCAATGTTTTCAGCAGTAGGGGTAGGTGGGGTCTCCTTCCAGAAGCTTGAGGATTTCCTGCAATGTGAAAAAAAAAAAGTACAATATTTAGCAATGGATACAAAAAAGATCACAAGATTGTGTTACGGAGTTTAGAGACAGCAACAGGAGTCTGTCTGCTCAAAAGACCATCTTCTACAAAAAGGGCAGACAATGAGAGAAAGACCCTCCCCCACCCCCCCCCCAGCATTCCTTACTCCCAGCCAGAGACTTTCACATAAAACAATTAAAAAAGAAGCCGCTACTTTAATTAGCATTCCACAAACTTCTTTTAAAAGATGCCCATTGACATTGGATGACGGGCCTTCCCATCTGGCTGGACTGTCCATTGAGCCTCAGCAGACTTGGCAGGATGAGAAGATCTAAAACCAAGTCCGATCCTCATCATTTTCCATAGCAGGCCTCTTCCGTCCTATTCAGTAGATAACTCGAGTACAAAAGATGTATATGTATATCATGTATCTCCAATATTGTATAGAACATATTCACTCTTTTTTAGATATCTTGTACATACATCCACTCCTGAGGAAAGGAGCAGAGCTTACGAAACATGCTGAGTACAAAAGATGTATATGTCTATCATGTATCTCCAACATTGTATTGAACATAGTCACTTTATTTTTAAATCTTGTACATACATTGAGGAAGGGAGCAGAGCTCGCGAAACACATTGAGTACAAAAGATGTATATGTATATCATGTATCTTCAATATCGTACTGAACATATTCACTCTTTTTTATATCTTGTACATACATCCACTCCTGAGAAAAGGAGCAGAGCTCACGAAACACGTGGAGTACAAAAAGATGTATTTGTATATCATGTATCTCCAATATTGTATTGAACATATTTTTTTTTTTTTTAGATATCTTGTAAATACATCGACTCCTGAGGAAGCGAGCAGAGCTCACGAAACACGTCGAGGACAAAGATGTATATCATATTCAGTAAAAACCTTGGTTTGTGAGTATAATTCGTTCCAGAAACATGCTTGTAATCCAAAGCACTTGTATATCAAAGCATTTTTTTACAGGGTATAAAAGAGAAGAGAGGCGCCTAAGTGTAGCAACAAGTTGCTAAATGTTGTACCTTCATTAAATGTAACCGTATTGCTACACTTAGAGGCTCCTCTCTTCTTTTTTATACTTAGATGTGACATGACGCTACTCTTATATCAAGACATCGCTTGTATATCAAGGCAAAATGTATTAAAATATTTTGCTTGTCTGGCAAAACGCTCTCAAACCAAGTTACTCTCAAACCAAGGTTTTACTGTATCTCCAATATTGTGTAGAACATATTCACCTCTTTTTTAGATATCTCGTACATACAATATATATATATTGTGTGTAGCACTACCGCCGAAGGAGCTGCTGGTTTGTTTTGGGCTGCATGTTACCTCTATTTCCTCGCCGTTTAGGGTATCAGATGAAAGTTGAGAAAAAGTTCAATGTCCACACTTCTTTTTCTTTGCTTTATTTGCTGAACTTGGTAAAAGAATAAAAGAAGTACCGTATTTAACGCGGTATAACGTGCTCCCGCATATACCGCGCACCCCTAATGTTGCCCCGAATCCTGTGGGAAAAAAGTATTTTTTTGTACTTACAGTTTTGGTGTCTTGCGCGGCGTCCATCGGCGGCCTCGTCGGGTCCGGCGTCTGTCTGCGGCTTCGGGTGTCCTCTTCGTCGGGTACGGGACCTTCTGCGGCTTCCGGGGGTCCTCTTCGTCGGGTCCGGGGTCCGTCTGCGGCTTCGGGTGTCCTCTTCGTCGGGTACGGGACCTTCTGCGGCTTCCGGGGGTCCTCTTCGTCGGGTCCGGGGTCCGTCTGCGGCTTCGGGTGTCCTCTTCGTCGGGTCCGGCGTCCTTCCGCGGCGTCCTCCCCGCTCGTTTCCCGTGCCGAGTTTGAATAGCGCAGTACACTCGTGTATCGTCGGGCAGGCTCGCTCAGGACGTCAGCGCGAGAAGTGCCGAGACTGCCCGACGATGCACGAGTGTACTGCGCTCGGTATATGCCGGCGCAGTATTCAAACTCGTGGCGGGAAAGCGGGTATCGGCGTATACCGCGCACCCGCGATTTTGCCCTGATTTTCAGGGCAAAATAGTGCTCGGTATACGCCGATAAATACGGTAGTTGAAGAGGTGGAAGGGTAATAGGTTCAGGTGCACAACTTCTGTCTGGAAACACTCCTGCTTCCAGCAACGCAGCTTTCGTCGCCACTCTAGCCAGAGCAGGTATTGCGCACCCGGATAGGCCTCTCTCACTAGCCTAGCAGCCAAGATGGAGCACAGAAATTTGATAAAGTCTCTGCCCCAGACCTTCCCACAAATGGAGGTATATTCGGTCCAAAATCCTCTCAACACAGGATTAAGCACCCAGATCTCTCCCGATTGGCTTCTTAGGAACTTAGAAGTGACAGGCGACCATCATTCAGCCCTTCAGTAATGGTGCATCCTTCGATGAAGTTCAAGGCCTCTCCTAAGATACCAGCCTCTTGCTTGGTGCTCTCCAAGATAGACTCTTCATCGGGCGGCTTCCTCCCTCCAGGACGGACAGCACAGGACCACTCTGCAAACGTAGACCCAGTCTGACTACCGGGCCTACTTAGTAGATCAAAACCCCGGACCAACGTGGTCCCGGAGCCAGGAACACTTTAACACGCACCCCCGGCCAGGAAGGCCACTCACGGGGGTGGTGGGACGACTCAGGATCGACGACCCAATGGCGTCTGTCCCTCAAGTACTCCTCCCCAGCATGCACAGCGGGACGATCAACTCCCACTGATTGGCTGCCGAAGAGGAACACCTAAAACACCTTGACCTGGCTGCTGCCACCTTTGGCCTGGGATGGTAACGGCCCCCCAGACAACAATAGTTGTCACTCACAGTACGGCCATGGCTGGAACAGAGGCTCAAAATTTGGTAAGAATCAACCAGTCTGAGTCAACCAACTCTCAGACTACCCTCTAAATTTAAAGCAGCGCCGGCTAAAAAGTAGCAGGCCGCTACATATACACATTATATATATATATATATACACACACACACACACACACACACACACACACACATACACATATACACATATACATATACACACACACACACACACACACACACACACACACATACACATATACACATATACACACACACACACACACATCCCACAATCCCTGGGTCTCTCAGTCTAGTATTCTGAAGGTGAGAGCTACACAGTAATTAGATCTGACACAGACAGAACAATTAACAGAGAGATCATCATGCTGGAAGAGATGATATCATGCCTGAAGAGAAGAACAAGAAGTTGCCCGACCCTCTGGTGAATAGGATAGCAAGTCATGGACATAGGAGATCGATCAGCCGCGACACTACAACCTGCAGCTACAACATGTGACCCTTACAATAAAATTACAATGCAAACAAACAGCACAGGGAAAATACCTACACTAACAGCTCATTACACAAATTCCTATTTAAAACAATAAAAACTTTAAAAAGTGTACAATGGCCTGGAAACAAGAATCAGTCTAATGAACAGGTTGAAATTCTCAGCTTCCCACCCAACATTCTTTGAATGAAAAATCCAAGAAACGGAGAAGAAAGATTGTTGGCCGAACAGTGGCTGCAACCATATTTCCATCACTTGGAATTTGCCGCCGGCAGCGCGCGCTGCCCCTGCCGCGAGCTCCGTGACCACGTTACCCTCGGACTCGATGTCTGCCGGTGTCACAGAGCTGCAGTACGGGCAAGTGTAAACACAGCCTCTCCCCGTTTTGCCTAGTGACAGGACACTGATCGTCTGCTCCTTCTCATCAGGAGCAGCGATCAGTGACGTGTCACTCATAGCCACTCCCCCTAGCATTTAGAATCACTCCCTAGGACACACTTAACCCCTTCACGGCCAGTGTCATTTAATCAGTGCATTTTTATAGCACTGACCGCTGTATAAATGACAATGGTCCCAAAATAGCGTCAAAAGTGTCCGATGTGTCCGCCGTAATGTCGCAGTCACGATAAAAAAAAGCAGATCTCCGCCATTACTAGTAAAAAAAAAAAAAAATTATTAATAAAAATGCCATAAAACTATCGCCTATATTGTAAACGCTATAACTTTTGAGCAAACCAATCAATATACGCTTATTGCGATATTTTTTTACCAAAAATATGTAGAAGAATACGTATCGGCCTAAAGTGAGGACAACATTTGTTTTTATATATTTTTGGGGAGATTTATTATAGCAAAAAAGTTAAAAAATAGTTATTTTTTTCAAAATTGTCGCTCTATTTTTGTTTATAGCACAAAAAATTAAAAACCGTAGAGGTGATCAAATACCACCAAAAGAAAGTTCTATTTGTGGGGAAAAAAAAGGACGTCAATTTTGTTTGAGAGCCACGTCGCACGACTGCGCAATTGTCAGTTAAAATCAACGCAGTGCCGAATCGCAAAAAATGGCCCATCATTCGGCAGCCAAATGGTCCGGGGCTGAAGTGGTTAAATAGGCTGGAGACCAGAGGAGACAGTCTTTCCCCTGCATGGGAATAGATCCATGAGCTCCAGGGGCTACTGGGATCCTGGGCTGGACGCTGGACCTTTGCTTTGGGGCCATGGACATGAACGGTTTATGCTTTGGCACCCGGTGAGTAAAGTTTTCATGGTCTCCTGCTGTGAAAGTGGGCCAATTCAGTCTTCAAAGATTTGCACTACATTTTTGGTGCATGGCCCTAAGCTGTGTCCGTATAGACTGTCCTAGCTGATTAATATCACTTTCATGAGTCCCTGTGCTGCTCTCAAGATAAAAGGCGTCCTCCATTAGTAATAGGTTTCATTTTGGAGTACCCCGCTTCACTCCCAGATCCGCTTCCCAAGTATTACCAGCAATCAATTTACAAAAAAGACACCCCTAGACTGTTTATTGAGCCAGAATGGATGGGCGACAGCTATGTACCTGATTAGAGAACAAACTTGTGTACATCTACAGCAGTTCCTTCAAGGGTAGGGCGCCACAGGAACCATCAAATAAGAGGTTCAACACTCACAGCTCAAATAACCTCTAGCAATCTCTGGAGGAAACCTAGAGTTCCAAGGAACCATGGTTGGCTTAGAACAAAGATGGGGCAATACCCATATTAACCAATTTGATTCTTTGTTTAATTTTCCAACTGAAAGATGAAAGGTTTCCATTTACCTGATATAAGACCTCTCTGTTTGTCTTTGCTGCAGTTTTAGCACCCTCTGATCACGATAGAGAAATCTCCCATGAGACAATCAACTCCTGGAGATAAAAACTCTGGCTTGGATTTCTGACTGTGGTGGGATTTAGTCTACATGTCAGATACGCCTCCTAAAATCATTTCCAGGTCTAATAAAAACCTTACAATAACCAGTTCACCAGGGTCAATGGGGGAAAGGCCACTGGCATTGGTGGACAAAACTAAAGAGATCATTGGTGCCATGCTGCCGTCGTTGCCAAGTGGCCTTTGAATTTTTAACCGCTGCCTTTGCCAAGTGGCCTTTGAATTTGGAACTGTTGCCTTTGCCAAGTGGCCTTTAAAAACTTGCAACCGCTGCCTTTGCCAAGTGGCCTTTGAATTTTTAACCGCTGCCTTTGCCAAGGGGCCTTTGAACTTGGAACTGCGGCCTTTGCCAAGTGGCCTTCGAACTTGCAACTGCAGCCTTTGCCAAGTGGCCTTCAAACTTGCAACTGCAGCCTTTGCCAAGTGGCCTTCAAACTTGCAACTGCAGCCTTTGCCAAGTGGCCTTCAAACTTGCAACTGCAGCCTTTGCCAAGTGGCCTTCAAACTTGCAACTGCAGCCTTTGCCAAGTGGCCTTCAAACTTGCAACTGCAGCCTTTGCCAAGTGGCCTTCAAACTTGCAACTGCAGCCTTTGCCAAGTGGCCTTCAAACTTGCAACTGCAGCCTTTGCCAAGTGGCCTTCAAACTTGCAACTGCAGCCTTTGCCAAGTGGCCTTCAAACTTGCAACTGCAGCCTTTGCCAAGTGGCCTTCAAACTTGCAACTGCAGCCTTTGCCAAGTGGCCTTCAAACTTGCAACTGCAGCCTTTGCCAAGTGGCCTTCAAACTTGCAACTGCAGCCTTTGCCAAGTGGCCTTCAAACTTGCAACTGCAGCCTTTGCCAAGTGGCCTTCAAACTTGCAACTGCAGCCTTTGCCAAGTGGCCTTCAAACTTGCAACTGCAGCCTTTGCCAAGTGGCCTTCAAACTTGCAACTGCAGCCTTTGCCAAGTGGCCTTCAAACTTGCAACTGCAGCCTTTGCCAAGTGGCCTTCAAACTTGCAACTGCAGCCTTTGCCAAGTGGCCTTCAAACTTGCAACTGCAGCCTTTGCCAAGTGGCCTTCAAACTTGCAACTGCAGCCTTTGCCAAGTGGCCTTCAAACTTGCAACTGCAGCCTTTGCCAAGTGGCCTTCAAACTTGCAACTGCAGCCTTTGCCAAGTGGCCTTCAAACTTGGAACTGCTGCCTTTGCCAAATGGCCTTTGAATTTGGAACCGCAGCCTTTGCCAAGTGGCCTTTGAACTTGGAACCACTGCCTTTGCCAAGTGGCCTTTGAACTTGCAACCGCTGCCTTTGCCAAGTGGCCTTCGAACTTGCAACTGCTACCTTTGCCAAGTGGCCTTTGAACTTGGAACTGCTGCCTTTGCCAAATGGCCTTTGAACTTGTAACTGCAGCCTTTGCCAAGTGGCCTCTGAACATGGAACTGCGGCCTTTGCCAAGTGGCCTTCAAACTTGCAACTGCAGCCTTTGCCAAGTGGCCTTTGAACTTGCAACTGCTACCTTTGCCAAGTGGCCTTCAAACTTGGAACTGCAGCCTTTGCCAAGCGGCCTTCAAATTGGAACTGCTGCCTTTGCCAAGTGGCCTTTGAACTTGGAACTGCTGCCTTTGCCAAATGGCCTTTGAACTTGCAACTGATACCTTTGGCAAGTAGCCTTTGAACATGGAACTGCTGCTAAATGGCTGGCTTAGAACAAAGATGGCGCAATACCCATATTAAACCAATTTGATTCTTTGTTTGATTTTCAGACTGAATGAAAGTTGAAAGGTGTCCGTTTACCTGATATAAGACCTCTGTTTGTCTTTGCTCTTGTTTCATACATAAGCCCCATTGTCTCTCATTTCCTTTAAACTTTGCTCTGTATACGCACGAGTCTGCTTCTCCTCCGAGTCTGCTTCTCCTCTGTTACTCCGGTGCCCCTCTCACCCGAGACCAGCAACCTCATTCACCCCGATTGCAGTTTTTATTTGTCATTTCCTGCTCCGCTCATTCTACAATGAACAGGAAAATCTCATGTAGGGTGATGTGTTTTATTAGTCTTTTTCATCTTTGGGGACTTTCCCATTGATGTGTTTTTCTTGCTGAGATGTGATGCGCGGGTCTGAACAATGACTGAACCTCCCTCAGCTCCCTTCCGGGCCAACAGACAACATATATATGGAGTCCCAAATATTATTTCGACATTTTAGCTTACTGTTTCTGGAGAGGCTTTATGTTTTGTTTTTCAAAATGTCTTTCCAGTTGAGTTCCTTTATTTTTGATTTTCTTGCTGCATCGAAATTGCCGGCTAAGAAAACTGGGTTAATTGTACCCTTGGCCTCAGACTGTTATCAGTTCATGGGCCCCCCGGCCAGCTTAATTGGATCATGAAGAACGGTCAGTGTATACACTCATTTGTGTTTAGCTTGCATGGGTCTGTGAAGCTTTTCTGAAAGATTTGGAACGCAAAAAAAGATTTCATGCAGTGATGTACACTCACCGCCTCTTTATTAGGTCCCCCTTGTGTAGCGCCTGGTTACTTCAAAGTACGGGTGCTATTTAAATTTAGAGGGAGATTAGAGTGTTAGTTAAACTCTGATCTAGTTAATTAGCTAGATTCAGAAAGATTTACGCCGGCGTATCAGTAGATACGCCGATGTAACTCTGAATCTGCGCCGTCGTAAGTTTAAGTGTATTCTCAAACTGAGATACACTTAAACCTATCTAAGATACGACAGCCTGCGCCGTCGTATCTTAGGGTGCAATATTTAGGCTGGCCGCTAGGTGGCGCTTCCATTGAGTTTGGGGTAGAATATGTAAATGCCTAGATACGCCGATTCACGAACGTACGTGCGCCCGTCGCAGTAAAGATACGCCGTTTCCGTAAGAGATACACCACGTAAAGTTAAAGCTGCCCCCTAGCTGGCCTAGTCAATGTTAAAGTATGGCCGTTGTTCCCGCGTTCAAATTTGAAATTTTGTACGTCGTTTGCGTAAGTCGTCCGTGAATGGGGCTGGACGTCATTTACGTCCACGTCGAAACCAATACGTCCTTGCGGCGTACTTTGGAGCAATGCACACTGGGATATGTACACGGACGGCGCATGCGCCGTTCGTAAAAAACGTCAATCACGTCAGGTCACCAAACATTAACATAAAACACGCCCCACCATCCTCATTTGAATTAGGCGCGCTTAAGCCGGCGCCATTTACGCTATGCCGCCGTAAGTTAGGAGGCAAGTGCTTTGTGAATACAGTACTTGCCTCTCTAACTTAAGGCGGCGTAGCGTAAATACGATACGCTACGCCGTCTTAAAGATGCGGCGCTCTTACTGAATCCAGCTATACGTGTTCAAACCTAGGTCTCTGTTTCAGCTTGGCTGTGCTGTGGGCTCATTCTGTTGAGCTGGAGTGTTCTTCCCAGGTATTTATGGGGAAAATGCCATTAGTTCTGGGTCGTCTTCTTCGAGTGCGGCACCCACCTTTAGGGTGTCTTCACCACGGCGCCCCGGCGTTATGCCAAGAAAATATCCCCCCATCATTACACCCCAACCACCAGCCTGAACCATTGTGTCGGTTCGCAGAAGAACTGTCACATATGTTAATGCCCAACGGCATCAGAGTTGTTAATGGATTTCCTGTTACCGACCCGGCTTGCCTTTGACCCTGGGCTTGTTCTATTGACCCCGCTTCTGCCTGCTGATCTGTGTATGAGCTTGGCTTGCCCCTTGGACCCCGCTTCTGCCTGCTGATCTGTGTATGAGCTTGGCTTGCCCCTTGGACTCCGCTGCTGCCTGTTTACCAGTGTATGACCCCAGATTTCTCCTGACCCCGCTTCTGCCTGCTGATCTGTGTATGAGCTTGGCTTGCTCTTTAAACTCCGCTGCTGCCTGTTTACCAGTGTATGACCCTGGCTTTCTCCTGACCCTGCTTGCTGCCTTACCCCTTGCTGATATTCAATGACCGACTACTGACCTGGCTCCTGACGCTGCTCCTGGCTCTCCCTTTTGCCCAGTCTCATCAGGTACATCTAAGGGACTCCTGCTCAGCAGTGCATCCTGCTCGTCCAGCCGCCATCCAGCAGACATCTTATCACTTCAGCCTGTCGCAGCTGACAACCCCTGCTTCTTTGGGCATAGCACTCCCTGTTGCCACCTTCAGGGGTGCCCTGCACTCAAGGGAAGCCCTCTCAGCACGTTGGTCTCTGACCAGGTACGCGACACATTGATACAAGGCAGGATGGATCCATGCGCCAAATTCTGGCCCCGCCATCTGAATGTCCCAGCTAAAATCCAGACCAGGCAACATTTTTCCAATCTTCCATTGACCAATGTTGGCCAATTGTAGCCTCAGTTTCCTGTTCTTAGCCAACAGGGGTGGCCCCCGGTGTGGTCTTCTGCTGCTGTAGCCCATCTGCTTCAAGGTTGGATGTGTTGTGCGTTCAGAGATGGTATTTTGCATACCTTGGAAGTAAAGTGCGGTTATTTGATTTACAAATGTTATCCAAAACTTTAAATTGCAGAGATCACATGACAAAAAGGTACAAGTGCAATGTTTCGGAGCCGCACAGGACCCCTTTCGACGCATGGGTGGCTCCGAAAACGTTGTACTTGTACCTTTGTGATGTGGTCTCTCTGCAGTAAAAGTTTTGATGATCCAGGGTGCGCTGGTGAATATGTGCACTTATCTGTAACAAAGTACACAGCATAGAATACATCAAAGTAATAGCGGTAGACGGAGCACAGAATGAACCAGCCGGGGCCTTGATGGAAATGTGAACCCGACATTCTTCTTACCGACTCTAAAAGATCACAAAGAAAATAACTAAAGAAATTAAAGATAACAAAAAAGTCCTTTTCACAAGGAAGTAAATGCGCAACAATGCAAACAATTCCAACAACAAACCACAGCAGGGGGAAAGATTTTGTTTCCCCTTCTACTGGGAATGCACGTTACTGGCAGTACTGGAAATTCAAGGTGTTTGTATTCCAACAGTTCTGTTTATTGGTCTCTAATTTTCCCAATCAGACGTCCCATTATTGACAATGCTATAGAAACAGGGGCACCGAATTCTGTTCCAGTAAAGGTCTGGATCTAATGTTTGTTCTATTACTCAGCCCCCCATTTACATCACAGAGCAATCTTTTTACATCACAGCCCTCCCCCCTTTTATATCACAGTCCCCTCTTTTACATCACATTATCCCAATTTGCACCACAGCCCCCCTTTTCATTGCGTCCCCATTTATACAACAGCTCAATCTTTTTACATCACAGCCCCCCCCCCCTTTTACATCACATTATCTCTATTTGCATCACAGCCCCTCCCCAATTGCTTCCCCATTTATATAACAGCTCAATCTTCTTACATCACAGCCCCCCCCCTTTTACATCACATTATCTCTATTTGCATCACAGCCCCTCCCCAATTGCGTCCCCATTTATATAACAGCTCAATCTTTTTACATCACAGCCCACCCCCCTTTTATATCACAGTCCCCTCTTTTACATCACATTATCCCAATTTGCACCACAGCCCCCCTTTTCACTGCGTCCCCATTTATATAACAGCTCAATCTTTTTACATCAAAGCCCTCCCCCTTTTATATCACATTATCTCTATTTGCATCACAGCCCCTCCCCAATTGCTTCCCCATTTATATAACAGCTCAATCTTTTTACATCACAGCCCTCCCCCTTTTATATCACATTATCTCTTTGCATCACAGCCCCCCCCAATTGCGTCCCCATTTATATAACAGCTCAATCTTCTTACATCACCGCCCCCCCCCTTTTACATCACATTATCTCTATTTGCATCACAGCCCCTCCCCAATTGCTTCCCCATTTATATAATATAGCTCAATCTTTTTACATCACATCCCTCCCCCCTTTTATATCACAGTCCCCTCTTTTACATCACATTATCCCAATTTGCACCACAGCCCCCCTTTTCACTGCGTCCCCATTTATATAACAGCTTAATCTTTTTACATCACAGCCCTCCCCCTTTTACATCCCATTATCACCATTTGCATCACAACACCCCCCCCCCCCCCTTTTCAGTGCTTTTCCGATTTATATAACAGCCCTCCCCTTTTACATTACATTATCCCCATTTGCATCACAGCCCCCCCCCCCCCTCTTTTCAGTGCTTCCCAATTTATTTTAACAGCTCAATCTTTTTACATCACAGCCCTCCCCCTTTTACATCACATTATCCCCATTTCCATGCACCTCCAGCATGTCCAGTATGTAATGGCAAGGGGTGCTGAAGTGTGCAAGATGGTCTAATGATCCTGGCTGCTGGGCAGTCTATTGTTGCTGGTGGGGATCTATTGATGCTTGGGGAGGGGTGGTTATGTTTGCTGGGAGGGATCTACTGTTGAGAGAGGGGTCTATTGTTTCTGACTGCTGGGAGATCTGTTGTATCTGGTAGACAAGTCCTCTCCACACCTACCCACAGACAGGGACTAAAATAGGGGGTGCACAGGAGGGAATGCAGACGGCTAGGGTTCTCTCTCTCAGCTTCAGTCCCTCAGCCTCTCAGCCTCAGTCTCTCAGCCTCAGTCTCTCACTCCCCCTTTCTCTGACACCCCTCTCTCACTCACACCCCCACTCTCTCTGTCTCTCTCACACCCCCTCCCTCTCTCTGTCTCTCTCACACCCCCCTCTCTCTCTCTGTTTCGCTCACACCCGCCCCTCTCTCTGTCTCTCTCACACCCGCCCCCCTCTCTGTCTCTCGCACACCCCCTCTCTGTGTCTCTCTCACACCTCCTCTCTGTGTCTCTCTCACACCCCCCCTTCTCTGTGTTTCTCTCACACCCGCCCCTCTCTCTGTCTCTCGCACACCCCCCTCTCTCTCTGTCTCTCGCACACCCCCCTCTCTCTCTGTCTCTCGCACACCCCCCTCTCTCTCTGTCTCTCGCACACCCCCCTCTCTCTCTCTGTCTCTCGCACACCCCCCTCTCTGTGTCTCTCTCACACCCCCTCTCTGTGTCTCTCTCACACCCCCCTTCTCTGTGTCTCTCTCACACCCCCCCTCTCTGTGTCTCTCTCACACCCCCCCTCTCTGTCTCTCTCTCACACACCCCCTCTCTGTGTCTCTCTCACACCCCCCCTCTCTGTGTCTCTCTCACACACCCCCTCTCTGTGTCTCTCTCACACACCCCCTCTCTGTGTCTCTCTCACACCCCCCTCTCTGTGTCTCTCTCACACCCGCCCTGTCTCTCTCTTTCACCCCCCCCCCTCTCTCTCACCCCCATTTCTCTCTCTCACCCCCATTTCTCTCTCTCTCTCACACCCGCCCCCCTCTCTGTCTCTCGCACACCCCCCTCTCTCTCTGTCTCTCGCACACCCCCCTCTCTCTCTGTCTCTCTCACACCCCCTCTCTGTGTCTCTCTCACACCCCCCTTCTCTGTGTCTCTCTTACACCCCCCCTCTCTGTGTCTCTCTCACACCCCCCCTCTCTGTGTCTCTCTCACACCCCCCCTCTCTGTGTCTCTCTCACACCCCCCCTCTCTGTGTCTCTCTCACACCCCCCCTCTCTGTCTCTCTCTCACACACCCCCTCTCTGTCTCTCTCTCTCACACACCCCCTCTCTGTCTCTCTCTCACACACCCCCTCTCTGTCTCTCTCTCACACACCCCCTCTCTGTGTCTCTCTCACACCCCCCTCTGTCTCTCTCTCACACACCCCCTCTCTGTCTCTCTCTCACACACCCCCTCTCTGTGTCTCTCTCACACCCCCCCTCTCTGTGTCTCTCTCACACACCCCCTCTCTGTGTCTCTCTCACACACCCCCTCTCTGTGTCTCTCTCACACACCCCCTCTCTGTGTCTCTCTCACACCCCCCTCTCTGTGTCTCTCTCACACCCGCCCTGTCTCTCTCTTTCACACCCCCTCTCTGTCTCTCTCACTCACCCCCCCTCTCTCTCACCCCCATTTCTCTCTCTCTCTCAACACCCCCCCTCTCACTCAAACCACCCATCTCGCTAACTCCCCCTCTCTCTCTATTTCAAACAACCCCCCCCCCCCCCCCCCCCACTCTCTCTCACCCCCTCGCTCTCTAACTGAAGCAGCAGGGTTCGATCTGTCTATGGTCAGCTTTAGAGAATACATTAGTGTCACCTGACTCATTGCAAACAATACATTCCCTGTGTGGCTGATATCTCAACAGTTTACAGAAAGAGTAATTGAACTGAGCAAATGAGAGCTCCCTCTAGTGGCTAGTCTGCAAATAAATGTTACACAATAGCCGAAATATGAAAGAGACAGCTGGTAAAATGTGGAGGTCTTATCAAAAAATGTCTGACAATATTCAAAGCTTTGACCTTCCTATTGTTCATAACAAATCCCAGCATGCTTTGTAAAAATCCTATAAGCAGGTTCATATATACTGTATGTGGGTCAGCGGATAAAATAAAAGTATATATTCTATACACATAACACCACCCCCCCAAAAAATAAGATTGGATAGCCAATACAAAATCATACTCACTGGGGTAGATTCAGTAAGCAATTGCGTCTGCGTATCCATAGTTACGCAGCGCAACTGCTTAGTTGCGCCGGCGTATCGACTTTTCTGTATTCAGAAAGCTCGATACGCCGACTGCAGCCTAAAATATGGCTGGCATAAGGCTCTTATGCCGTCGTATCGCAGGCTGCATTCTTACGATGGCCGCTAGGTGGCGTTCCCGTAATGGTCAGCGTAGAGTATGCAAATTGCATACTCACGCCGATTCACAACCGTACGCGCGCCCTGCGTTCGCATTTTACGTCGTTTGCGTTCGGTTTCTACGTAAGGCTGCCCATGCTATTAGCAGGGGCAGCCAATGCTACGTATACCCGTCGTTCCCGCGTCGCGATTTTTAAAAATTACGTCGTTTGCGTAAGTGAATCGTGAATGGCGCTGGACGCCATTTAGGTTCACGTTGAAGCAAATGACGTCCTTGCGACGTCATTTACCGCAATGCACGTCGGGAAAGTTTCCCGACAGATCATGCGCACTACGTTCGGCGTGGGAACGCGCCCAATTTAAATGATCCACGCCCCCTACGGGATCATTTAAATTACGCGCTTACACCGGGCAGTTTTACGGAGCGCACACGCAAATTACGGAGCTACTGCTTCATGAATGAAGCATAGCGCAAGTAATTTACGGAGGCGTAGCGTAAAAACGGTACGCTGCGCCTCCGTAGTAGTGAGCGCCCCTACCTGAATCCACCCCACTGTGTTTTACTGAGTTTAGCAATATTATCATCATTCTTGTTTGATTGATTGTGTGGAAAATTTTTGAGGAATGTTAGTTAGGAAAATAAAAAAGGCGCCCTTATCTTTGAAGGGCATGTTATCTTTCTCAGAATATATGCACACCACGTGGAGGAGGAGGAGGGTGGTGGAAGGTCGTAGTACCAACCTGTGTCTGTCTAGAGCTGTTCAGACCAGAAATGTGGAGGAGAGGAAAGGAAACTGGTTGACAGTAGAAAAAAAAAACAAAGTCTGGAGATTCTCACAAGAATTCTGCTCCCTCCACCCTGACACCTCTGTGACGAAGACAAGACTATGTATAGAGGGGGAAATAGAACACGAAGATAGGACTATGTGTAGATGGAGAGGGACTGGAAGATAGGACTATGTATAGAGGGGGAAATAGAACACGAAGATAGGACTATGTGTAGATGGAGAGAGAATGGAAGATAGGAATATGTGTAGATGGAGAGAAAGATGGAAGATAGGACTATGTGTAGATGGAGAGGGAGATGGAAGATAGGACTATGTATAGAGGGGGAAATAGAACAGGAAGATAGGACTATGTGTAGATGGAGAGAGAGATGGAAGATAGGACTATGTGTAGATGGAGAGAGACTAGAAGATAGGACTATGTGTAGATGGAGAGGGACTAGAAGATAGGACTATGTGTAGATGGAGAGAGACTAGAAGATAGGACTATGTGTAGATGGAGAGAGAGATGGAAGATAGGACTATGTGTAGATGGAGAGAGAGACTAGAATATAGGACTATGTGTAGATGGAGAGAGAGATGTAAGATAGGACTATGTGTAGATGGAGAGAGACTAGAAGATAGGACTATGTGTAGATGGAGAGAGACTGGAAGTTAGGACTATGTGTAGATGGAGAGAGATGGAAGATAGGACTATGTGTAGATGGAGAGAGAGACTAGAAGATAGGACTATGTGTAGATGGAGAGAGAGATGTAAGATAGGACTATGTGTAGATGGAGAGAGACTAGAAGATAGGACTATGTGTAGATGGAGAGAGACTGGAAGTTAGGACTATGTGTAGATGGAGAGAGATGGAAGATAGGACTATGTGTAGATGGAGAGAGAGACTAGAAGATAGGACTATGTGTAGATGGAGAGAGAGATGGAAGATAGGACTATGTGTAGACGGAGAGATACTAGAAGATAGGACTATGTGTAGATGGAGAGAGAGATGGATCATAGGACTATGTGTAGATGGAGAGAGAGATGGAAGATAGGACTATGTGTAGACGGAGAGAGACTAGAAGATATGACTATGTGTAGATGGAGAAGGAGGCTGGAAGATAGGACTATGTGTAGATGGAGAAGGAGGCTGGAAGATAGGACTATGTGTAGATGGAGAGGGACTGGAAGATAGGACTATGTGTAGATGGAGAGAGCCTGGAAGATAGGACTATGTGTAGATGGAGAAGGAGGCCGGAAGATAGGACTATGTGTAGATGGAGAAGGAGGCTGGAAGATAGGACTATGTGTAGATGGAGAGGGACTGGAAGATAGGACTATGTGTAGATGGAGAGAGAGATGGAAGATAGGACTATGTGTAGATGGAGAGAGATGGAAGATAGGACTATATTTAGATGGAGAGAGAGATGGAAGATAGGACTATGTGTAAATGGAGAGAGAGATGGATCATAGGACTATGTGTAGATGGAGAGGGACTGGAAGATAGGACTATGTGTAGATGGAGAGAGGGACTGGAAAATAGGACTATGTGCAGATGGAGAGAGAGACTGGAAGATAGGACTATGTGTAGATGGAGAAGGAGGCTGGAAGAAAGGACTATGTGTAGATGGAGAGAGACTAGAAGATAGGACTATGTGTAGATGGAGAAGGAGGCTGGAAGATAGGACTATGTGTAGATGGAGAGGGACTGGAAGATAGGACTATGTGTAGATGGAGAGGGAATGGAAGATAGGACTATGTGTAGATGGAGAGAGACTGGAATATAGGACTATGTGTAGATAGAGAGAGACTGGAAGATAGGACTATGTGTAGATGGAGAGAGACTGGAAGATAGGACTATGTGTAGATGGAGAAGGAGGCCGGAAGATAGGACTATGTGTAGATGGAGAAGGAGGCCGGAAGATAGGACTATGTGTAGATGGAGAGAGACTGGAAGATATGACTATATGTAGATGGAGAGGGACTGGAAGATAGGACTATGTGTAGATGGAAAAGGAGGCTGGAAGATAGGACTATGTGTAGATGGAAAAGGAGGCTGGAAGATAGGACTATGTGTAGATGGAGAGAGACTGGAAGATAGGACTATGTGTAGATAGAGAAGAAGGCTGGAAAATAGGACTATGTGTAGATGGAGAGAGACTGGAAGATAGGACTATGTGTAGATGGAGAAGGATGCTAGATGATACAACTATGGGTCTGGAGAGAGCGATTCTGGAAGGTAGGACTATGTGTTAGGGAAGAGTGATGATGGAGGTAGGACTATGTTAGGGAAGAGTGATGATGGAGGTAGGACTATGTGTTAGGGAAGAGTGATGATGGAAGGTAGGACGAGTCTTAATCTACGTCTTTTTAAAACTTGCCCATCGAGCCACGACTCCTGTCACTCCTGCCCTAGAACCTCTCCCGGTTGTCATGTTTGTTTCTGCTTTATTAATATATTGCAAAAAAAGAAAGCAATATACAAAAAGGACTCACTCTAGAGATCCTATAACGATAGTAATTATCATAATCATATCAAAAAATCATGCAATTATTGGAGTGGCTGGTATAGAGCTCAGTCCAGTTATCTCAGTTTGCAGAATACTCAGCCAGGAAGACTGCTGGCTCCAGCGGAGGGGGGTGCGCAGGGGTCAGGGGAGTGTTAATAGGTGGGGGGGCTCTCTGATATAGAGGGGGGTGCGCAGGGGTCAGGGGAGTGTTAATAGGTGGGGAGGCTCTCTGCTATACAGGGAACCCGAGCCCAGGCTGCCATATCCAGATAAGACAAACTGCAGGAAACAAAACACACGGATTAAAGCGAAATTCCCAGATGTCAAAAGCAGCATGTAATCCAATTACGTATTGATAAGAAATAAATAAAAAATAAGCACTGGACTACATCTTGGCATAGCATGCTGACACCCCCCCCCCCCCACCTCCACACACACAGACAAAGCTGCATGAAGGGGGGGGGGGGCGTAGAGCTCTGAAACCAAGTCAAGTCAGGGCTTTTTTTGCTTTGGGTATTGCTGTCATTCTAACACTGTGGGCTGCTGCTCCTTCACTATCCAATCAGAAGCCTTTTCAAGCTCTTGACCAGGCTGTATTCTTCACTGTAGTCTTTAAGAAGATCTAGGATCAGGCAGAGACAAATGTGGCAGGGGTGCCTGGATCACAAGACTCAGACAACCTATAAATCCATGAACAGCTCAGAGATATACAGTATATATATATATATATATATATATATATATATATATATATATATATATATAGAGAGAGAGAGAGAGAGAGAGAGAGAGAGAGAGAGAGAGAGAGAGAGAAAAATGTATTTGGATTATGTAACAGTGTGCATTGTTACTGTATACAGAACTTTATTTGACCACAAGGTGGCAGTGTCCTGCAACTTAGTTTATCACAAGACCCAATACAGGAGTGCTGGGATTTGTAGGCCGTAAACAGAATTTTTCATCCAGATTAGCTGAGACTGAACTACACAGCCCAAGAGAAGTTGCAAAGGGATGTGAGCATTTAAAAAAGGGAAAGCCCCAGCAACAGGAGGGGAGGAAAGAGAGGAACTCTGCGGGAGTCCGCACGTGGAGGAGAGAACTTAGTGGATCCGCGTAGGCCCAAGTTGGATCGGGATGAGCAGGAGAGTTGCCAGAAAGTGGAGCATCCTAAGAAGGCAGGTATGTGGTGACTGCGGGCGGATGGTCGGGTCACCACCATCTTTCCAGCCACATCCACGGTGAACAAAGTGGGTCCCCCCCCCCCCAACAGGAAGATCTTCGCTTCGCCCTGCTGCGCATTCTATGCATTAAGATAAATAAGCACCCCCTAGCACCCCCAGCACCCCCTATTTTTTTACCTGAGGTCCATCTCTCTCCAGCGATGTCCACAAGTGTCTTGGCAAAGAAGGAGGAGAGTTCTGGATGGCTGAACGGCTGAGGTACAGCAGCAGTCAATCAAAGTCAGTTAGCCAATCAGGGGAGAGAGGGGGTTGAGCCGGATAGGGGCCCCGTGTCTGAATGGATACACGGACCTGTGACTCAGCTCGGGTGCCCCCATAGCAAGCTGCTTGCTGAGGGGGCACTCGATAGGAGGGAAGGGCCAGGAGCAACAAAGAGGGACCCGAGAAGAGGTGGATCTTGTTATACTTTTGCACACAAAAACCAACTGCAACAGAGCAGGTAAGTATAACAGGTTTGTCATTTTTTTTTTTTTAACAAGACTTTACAAATCACTTTAAAGTGACTCTCTACATCACCCTCATCTATTAAACTCTAGTTTACCATTCCTTGGGGTAATTCCACTTCCTCGCAAAGTGACTACATTTCTATTGTGCACCAACAAATGGGCCCCAACTAGCCGGCAGAAGAGAGTCCTTCATATATAGGTATTGGAATTTCCTTCCAAAAATGTAAAACGAAATTTGGCTGTTGGTGAACATAACCAACACGAATTGTCCAAAATAACGAATGTCGCATCTAAATAAATGGAATGTAACGAATTAATAATAATAATAAATAATACTAATAAAAATGTTTTATTATTATTCATTATGGTTCCATTTGTTTAAATGCAAAAAATTCATTATTTCGGATATATCGTAACTTCCGATAAAAAACAGCCAAATTTCAAATGAAAATTCCAATACCTATAAATTTAAGAGTTAGTCATTATTAGTTAGTTACGAGTTTGAATTTCTGGATTTCGGATTTTCAAATTTACGAAATTCCAAATTTACGAAGTTTCGAATTTACGAAGTTTCGAATTTACGAAGTTTCGAATTTACGAAGTTTCGAATTTACGAAGTTTCGAATTTACGAAGTTTCGAATTTACGAAGTTTCAAATTTACGAAGTTTCAAATTTACGAAGTTTCAAATTTACGAAGTTTCAAATTTACGAAATGTTCGCATTTTTTTATTTTCGAATTTACAAATTTATGAATTTCAATCATAATGAATGACCCAAAAAAATCAAACAAAACAAACACATTTTCCACCAGGTGAAAATAAAAGGGGGGGGGGGGGACAATAAATTTACTTTTTGCATTTGGGTTTATTAGATACACTTTAAAGTGATATAATAATAACAACAATGGGGTAGATTCAGAAAGCAATTACGCCTGCGTATCCATAGATACGCAGCGTAATTGTTAAGTAGCGCCGGCGTATATACTTTCTGTATTCAGAAAGCTAGATACGCCGAATGTAGCCTAAGATACAACTGGCATAAGTCTCTTATGCCGTCGTATCTTAGGGTGCATTCTGACGCTGGCCGCTAGGTGGCGCACCCGTAGTTGTCAGCGTAGAGTATGCAAATTGCGCATACTTACGCTGATTCACAAACGTACGCACGGCCGGCGCTCGTTTTTTTACGTTGTTTGCGTACGTCGTTTTCGCCGTAAGGCTGCTCCTGCTATTAGGAGGCACAGCCAATGGTAAGTATGGACGTCGTTCCCGCGTCGCGATTTTCAAAATTTGCGTCGTTTCCGTAACTCGTTTGTGAATGGCGCTGGACGCCATTTACGTTCACGTCGAAGCCAATGACGTCCTTGCAACATCATTTACCGCAATGCACGTCGGGAACGCGCCTAATTTAAATGATCCACGCCCCCTACGGGATCATTTAAATTACGCGCGCTTACGCCGGCCCCTTTTACGAAACGCAGCCGCAAATTACGGAGCAAATGCTTCGTGAATGCAGCGTAGCTCCAGTAATTTACGGAGGCGTAGCGTAAAAACGATACGCTGCGCCGCCGTATCAGTGCGCGCCCCTACCTGAATCTGGGCCAATAATAATAATACTGTGAATTGAAAAACAAAAAAATAAATAAAAGAAGATAAATAAAAATATAAAAAAGTTAAACGTTCCAAGTCCTGCCAGCTGGCAGCTCCCAGTATGTTGTATTAGCGAGCGGGATGGAAACGCGCCAAATTCCGCCCACCGCCTCCAGACAAGGAGCCCCGAAGGTTTATGGAGGTTTTAATGCTGCAAAGTATTTGTCTAACAAAAATTAATCTTGGTTGAAGTGAAACTTGCATCACAAGGAAAGATAAGAGATATGATCAACAAAACCGGAGAAAAACAAAATCACTTTTTGGCTTGTGAAGAGAAAAAAAAATCTTTTATCAAACCCGACATCCAATAATTGTAGAAGGAGCTGGAAAACATCGATACCGAAGCAAACCTAATGTGTTTGCAGGAAGGGTGTATGTTTTATGCACCACGGAGCACCGAGATTGCCAGGATTAGTAATACACAGAATAATGCAAAGGGCAGAGCGCCAAGTACAAAGTGCAGCGCCCGCAGCAACCCGCCGAAATCCACTTTATACGGGGCAGACTTCTCATTGGCTGGATGGGTACCGCACTTCCCTCTGTTCTCTTTTCTTATTTTCTGAAATCGGTGGGTGTACCTATAGTACGTGGCTCACTGTTTTATACCCCCTAGGACGTATTTTCTGCCAAGTATAGCGAGATTTAGGCTGGACGTTTTTTGAGCAAGAGCTCCCGGTGCTGATAAAAATGCCTTATCCCCAAGGTCTATTCACATTCACTGTCACCCAACACTAAACTTCTCCTAATCCTAACACTAACCTTTTCTGTAATCCAAACACTTGACTTAACATCAGCCCTCCCTGTAATCCTCACGCTAAACTTCCCTTTACCCCAACGCTAAACCCCCCTTTACCCCAAAGCTAAACTTTCCCCCTCCTTGGTGCCCACCGCTGCTGCCAATCCCCAACGCTAAACCTCCCTTTACCCCAACGCTAAACCCCCCTTTACCCCAACGCTAAACCCCCCTTTACCCCAACGCTAAACTTTCCCCCTCCTTGGTGCCCACCGCTGCTGCCAATCCCCAACGCTAAACCTCCCTTTACCCCAACGCTAAACCCCCCTTTACCCCAACGCTAAACTCCCCTTTACCCCAACGCTAAACCTCCCTTTACCCCAACGCTAAACCTCCCTTTACCCCAACGCTAAACCCCCCTTTACCCCAACGCTAAACTTTCCCCCTCCTTGGTGCCCACCGCTGCTGCCACTCCCCAACGCTAAACCTACCTTTACCCCAACGCTAAACCCCCCTTTACCCCAACGCTAAACTTTCCCCCTCCTTGGTGCCCACCGCTGCTGCCACTCCCCAACGCTAAACCTACCTTTACCCCAACGCTAAACCCCCCTTTACCCCAACGCTAAACTTTCCCCCTCCTTGGTGCCCACCGCTGCTGCCAATCCCCAACGCTAAACCTCCCATTACCCCAACACTCAACTTCCCATTACCCCAACACTACACCTTCCTTAATCCTAACACTAAACCTTTCCTGTAATCCCAACACTTGCCTCAACATCAGCCCTCCTTGCAACCCTCGCACTAAACTTCCCTTTACCCCAACACTACACTTTCCTGTAATCCTAGTAACACTAACCTTAGCGTCAACCATCCCTGTACCCCTCACACTCATTGTAATCCTAACACTAACAGACATTTTGATTTTTTACATTAACAGCCCCTGTAACCCACCCTGCCCCCTACCATCCCTGTAATCCTTTAACTTACCCTCCATTTATTTCTAAAACTAACCATCCCTGTAATCGTAACACCAACAGTTGCTGTAATTCTCTTGCTAACAGTTCCTGTGATCCTTCCCTGTGACCCAACACTAACCCCCCCTCTAATCCTAACACTAACTCTCCCTGTATTCCCAACACTAACCCTCCCTCTAATCCTTACACTAACTCTCCCTGTATTCCCAACACTAACCCTCCCTCTAATCCTTACATCCTAGGGATGTGGCAAGTCTTTATACATCAGTGCCACCTCATCAGTGCTGCCTATCAGTGCCACCTCAGTGCCCCTTCATCTGTGCCCACCAGTGCCACCTCAATGCCCATCAGTGCCACCTCATCAATGCCCATCAGTGCCTCTTCATCAGTGTCATCTCAATGCCCATCAGGGCAGCCTATCAGTGCCCACCAGTGCAGCTTATTAGTGCCCATCAGGGCAGCCTATTAGTGCACACCAGTGAAGCCTATCAGTGCCCCCTCATCAATGCCTATCAGTGCAGCCTTATCAGTGCCCATCAGTGAAGGAGAAAAATGAACTGGTTTGCAAAATGTTATAACAAAACTATGAAAAGGTTTTTTTTTTTTTCAAATTTTTGAGTCTTTATTTAGCTAAAACTAAAAAAAAAAAAACCGGCAGTGATTAAATACCATCAAAAGAAAAATAACAATTACATTTGTGTACAGTATTACATGACCGCATAATTTATCATTCAAAGTGTGACAGCGCTGAAAGCTGAAAATTGGCCTGGGCAGGAAGAGGGTAAAAGCTCCTGGTAGGCAAGTGGTTAAAATAAAAATTCTGGTGTTGAAACAATCATGTGACATACCTTCTATTTGTCATATGATATTGTTGCAGAAAGCAGCGTGTAGGATGGGGCACGCGGTTCCGTCTATAGAATCTCCTCTGGTTCCCCCGCACTGCGCTGCCACAGAATGATTTTCTTCAATAGAAACTAACTGAATGTAAAGGATAACGATCTACCAGGAAGTGAGGAACAAAGGAATTCACACTAACCTGTTACTCCTTCTTCCAGTAAACGGACTCTCTAAACACAACAAAGCTACACTGAAGTATACAGAAAGTGATTTTTATTAAAGGAAACCTCTACTGACAGATATATGGGGGCTGTCAGTGCCGACTTCCTTCAGAAAATTGTCTGTTTCTGGCTTCAGCGTGTTCTGGGTAACTGACACTGTGTATAAGTCAGGAAGGTCAGAAAGAAGTCGGAACTCCCGATTAGTGACGAGCCAAGATCCACAGAAAGCCGTCACGTCATAGAAAGCCTCCCAATAGTTTCCTCAAAACAAACTGGCAACAGTTATACCTTTTTAGTGTTCTGTCAGCAGTCAGCCTTTTCACCCAGCAGCATGTTCCCCAGCAGACAGATATATATATATATATATATATATATATATATATACACATATATATATATATATATATATATATATATATATATATATATATATATATATATATATATATATATATATATATATATATTGATTGATTGATATTGATTGGTTTGCGCAAAAGTTATAGCATCTACAAAATAATGGATTTTTTTATGGCATTTATTTATTTTTATTTTTTATTAGTAATGGCGGCGATCTGCGATTTTTATCGTAAAAGCGAAATTATGGCGGACACTTTTGATGCTATTTTGGGACCATTCACATTTATACAGCAATCAGTTCTATAAAAATGGAAAAATTAAAAGGACACTGACAGGGAAGGGGTTAAACACTCGGGGCGATGAAGGGGTTAGGTGTGTCCTAGGAAGTGATTCTAACTGTGGGGGGGGGGGCTGGGCTACAAGTGACACGACATTGATCACTGCTCCCGATGACAGGGAGCAGCAGATTGGTGTCCTGTCACTAGGCAGAACAGGGAAATGCCTTGTTTACATAGGCATCCCCCCGTGTCTGCAGCTCCGTGACACATGATCGTGTGCATCGAGCCCCATAATTTATATATATATATACACACACACACATACACACACACACAACCACACCCAGAAACCGTTAAATGTTTTAAAAGGCATTTCAGGGTGATTCTTTATCATTTACACAAAAGTGAAATGGCTACTTTTATTTTATAACAAATTTTAAAATGCATTTCCTCTTTGGCAACAATATTTCTACAAGGAAGCAAAGAAGTGAAATAAAACACTCTGTAAATATTATTCCCCACCTTATTTATTTAGTTTTATTCACGCCGCCTTCCAATATATCCACAGCAACGGTCACATAGAATGTTCAGGTTTTAAATGAGACTTCGACGTGTTACCGCCATTTCAAAAGTGATCTGCAGCTGACATTAACCACTTAAGACCCGGACCTTTAGGAAGCTAAAGGACCCGGACAGTTTTTGCGATTCGGCACTGCGTGGCTTTAACTGACAATTGCGCGGTCGTGCGACGTGGCTCCCAAACAAAATTTGCGTCCTTTTTTCCCCACAAATAGAGCTTTCTTTTGGTGGTATTTGATCACCTCTGCGGTTTTTAGTTTTTGCGCTATAAACAAAAATAGAGCGACAATTTTGAAAAAAAATTCAATATTTTTGACTTTTTGCTATAATAAATATCCCCCAAAAATATATAAAAAAAACATATTTTTTCCTCAGTTTAGGCCGATACGTATTCTTCTACATATTTTTGGTTAAAAAAAAATCGCAATAAGCGTTTATCGGTTGGTTTGCGCAAAATTTATAGCGTTTACAAAATAGGGGATAGTTTTATTGCATTTTTATTATTATTATTTTTTTTTACTACTAATGGCGGCGATCAGCGATTTTTTCGTGACCGCGACATTATGGCGGACACTTAGGACAATTTTGACACATTTTTGGGACCATTGTAATTTTCACAGCAAAAAATGCATTAAAAATGCACTGATTACTGTGAAAATGACCATTGCAGTTTGGGAGTTAACCACAAGGGGGCGCTGAAGGGGTTAAGTGTGACCTCATTTGTGTTTCTAACTGTAGGGGGGTGTGGCTGTAGGTGTGACATCATTGATTGTGTTTCCCTATAAAAGGGATCACACGATCGATGACGGCGCTACAGTGAAGAACAGGAAAGGTGTGTTTACACACGGCTCTCCTCGTTCTTCAGCTCCAGGGACCGATCGCGGGACTCCAGCGGCGATCGGGGCCGCGGGTCCTGCGGTCACGGAGCTTCGGACCGGGTCGCGGGTGCGTGCCTCGAGCGCGCGCCCGTGACCCACAGCTGGGCACTTAAAGAGGACGTACATGTACGTGCTTGTGCCCAGCCGTGCCGTTCTGCCGACGTATATGTGCAGGAGGCGGTCCTTAAGTGGTTAAATCCACTTGCTAACCCGGCTTTTTCAGGTACTTTTGGTTTTCAAGTTTAAACCTGTATGTATTTTTTGCTAGAAATATACTTAGAGCCCCCAAACATTATATATATATATATATTAGAGCTGCACGATTTTGGCTAAAATGAGAATCACGATTTTTTTTTTTCTTAGAAGATAGATCCCGATTTTCCCACGATTCTCGCGCCGTAACATCATCTTTCACATTAAAACACAAAATTGGGCTATTTTTACGGTTTCGTTTTTTTTTTGTTTTTTTTATTCATTAAAGTGTATTCTTTCCCCAAAAAAATGCATTTGAAAGACCGCTGAGCAAATACAGTGTGACAAAAAATATTGCAGTAATTGCCATTTTATTCCCTAGGGTCTCTGCTAAATACTGTATATATATATATAATGTTTGGGGTTCCAAGTAATTTTCTAAAAAAATTATATTGATTTTAACTTAAAGGGGTTGTAAAGTTTTGTTTTTTATTTTGTAAAATAGGTTCCTTCAATCTAGTGCAGTGGTCTCCAAACTGTGGCCCGGGGGCCAGATTCGGCCCTTTGCTTGCTTTTATCCGGCCCTTGGACCATTATTCCCATAGTTTCTGCCATTGACACCGACAACGGAGCACTTTTCTTCCCACGAACACCAATGATGGGTCACTATTCTTCCTACTGACACCAATGATGGGTCACTATTCCTCCCACTGATACCAATGATGGGGCACTATTCCTCCCACTGATACCAATGATGGGGCACTATTCCTCCCACTGATACCAATGATGGGACACTATTCCTCCCACTGATACCAATGATGGGACACTATTCCTCCCACTGATACCAATGATGGGACACTATTCCTCCCACTGACACCAATGATGGGACACTATTCCTCCCACTGACACCAATGATGGGACACTATTCCTCCCACTGATACCAATGATGGGACACTATTCCTCCCACTGATACCAATGATGGGACACTATTCCTCCCACTGACACCAATGATGGGACACTATTCCTCCCACTGACACCAATGATGGGTCACTATTCCTCCCACTGACACCAATGATGGGTCACTATTCCTCCCACTGACACCAATGATGGGACACTATTCCTCCCACTGACACCAATGATGGGACACTATACCTCCCACTGACACCAATGATGGGACACTATTCTTTCTACTGACATCAATGATGGGTCACTATTCTTCCTACCGACACCAATGATGGGTCACTATTTTTTCTACCGACATCAATGATGGGTTACTATTCTTTCTACTGACACCATTGATGGGTCACTATTTTTTCTACCGACACCAATGATGGGACACTATTCCTCCCACTGACACCAATGATGGGACACTATTCCTCCCACTGACATCAATGATGGGACACTATTCCTCCCACTGACATCAATGATGGGACACTATTCCTTCCACTGACACCAATGATGGGTCACTATTCCTCCCACTGATACCAATGATGGGACACTATTCCCCCCACTGACACCAATGATGGGGCACTATTCCTCCCACTGACACCAATGATGGGTCACTATTCTTTCTACTGACACCAATGATGGGACACTATTCCTCCCACTGACACCAATGATGGGACACTATTCCTCCCACTGACACCAATGATGGGACACTATTCCTCCCACTGATACCAAAGAAGGGACACTATTTACTTCCAGTGACTCCAGGAAATGTTCTACTCTGGCTGGGCACAGTCCGGCCCCCCAACAGCCTGAAAAACAGTAAACTGGCCCTTTGTTTAGAAAGTTTGGAGACCCCTGATCTAGTGCATTGTTGGTTCACTTACCTTTTTCTTTGATTTCCCTTCTAAAATGTTTTTTTTCTTTGTCTGAATTTCTCACTTCCTGTTCCTCCTCAGTAAGCTGTTCTGACTGACTTTCCATGGCTCGGATGATGGGGGCAAGCTTACTGAGGAGAAACAGGAAGTGAGAAATCCCCCCCGAAGAGATGGGAGAATAGGATATTACTGGATTCCTACCATCATACATTGGATGACGTTTCCTGCTATAGAAGACTCGTCAGCCCCCTCCCCTCCCCCCATTACACATTCATGGATTGGTGATGGTGGATTATGTTACCCGGGTGAAGATTTTCTCCCTTGATCCATGCAAGCCTCTGTAAACATGAAATACAAGAGGAAGAGCTTGGTGCGTCTTTCCAGCTGCAACCAATGATGAATGTGTGCTACTCAGCTCATTAACTTCATCTACAGCAGCCCCATGGGGCCCCTCATTACAGCGTCTCAGAGGGGCCGACCCAAACAGCTAAACACAAACCTGAACTCAAAGGGTTGGCGATTCTGTTCAGCCGCTTGTGCGATTTACCCACCCATTGCCAGACAGCAAAGCCAGAAGGTGGCGCCACAAAGGTTCTCATGTACCCGGGTCATGGGAAGTTTGAAGACCCCTGATCTGTCCCAAGCGGTAGTAAAGGCCGTCTTGTTATTTTTATCGCCAGGTAAGCATTTCATGAGGCCTATAGTAAGGCTTACCTGTAGGTAGAATGCATATTCACCCTGGATGCAGCCGATGCCAATCAGTGCCCACAATGGGCATCACTGATTGGCAGGCATGGTTTGGCACTGATTGGCATTCATCAGTACAATATATTACAGTACATCTGTGCCAACTATCAGTGCCCATCCGTGCTGCCTATCAGTGCCCATCCATGCCACCTATCAGTGCCCATCTGGGCCGCCTATCTGTGCCCATCCATTCCGCCTATCTGTGCCCATCCGTGCCACCTATCTGTGCCGCCTATCAGTGCCCCATCAGTGCTCATCAATTCCACCTCATCGATGCCCATCAGTGCCGCCTTATCAGTGCGGCCCCATCAGTGCCCATCAGTGAAGGAGAAAACTTACTTATTTACAAAGTTTTGTAACGGAAGCAAGAAAAAAAGCATTTGTTTTTCAAAATTTTCGGCCTTTTTTTAATTTTTTTAACAGAAAATAAAAACCGCAGAGGTAATCAAATACCACCAAAAGAAAGCTCTATTTGTGGGAACAAAATGATACAAATTTAGTTTGGGTACAGTGTAGCACGACCGCGCAATTGTCATTCAAAGTGCAACAGCGCTGAAAGCTGAAAATTGGTCTGGGCGGGAAGGTGTATAAGTGCCCCCCGGTATGGAAGGGGTTAATGTTGATTGGACCCTGGGCAAAAGTTTTCTTGCCCCTCCCCCATGCAATTTTGCTCTCCACCTCCTCTGAGACATACAATAAATATAAGCTAGACTTAAAATCAGTTTACTGTATCAGATCAGGCAGCGATTGCGATTGGTTGCCAGAGGTTACAGCATATCATTACCACTTACTGACTGGTTGCTAGAGGTTACAGCACACATTACGGCTCACTGATTAGTTGCTAGAGGTTACAGCACACATTACGGCTCACTGACTAGTTGCTAGAGGTTACAGCACACATTACGGCTCACTGACTAGTTGCTAGAGGTTACAGCACACATTACGGCTCACTGACTAGTTGCTAGAGGTTACAGCACACATTACGGCTCACTGACTAGTTGCTAGATGTTACAGCACACATTACGGCTCACTGACTAGTTGCTAGATGTTACAGCACATGATTTCTTCTTGTTGATTGGTTGCTAGAGATTACTGTACAGTAATACTGCTCACCGATTGGTTGCTAGAGGCTAAAGCACATCTCTTCACTGGAGAGGGGCACGATATACATATGAATGCCGCCTTTATTTACCTATGAATGCCGCCGGCCTCAGCTATTTACATATGAATGCAGCTGTTATTTACATATGAATGACAATTATTTACATGTTAACACAGGGTCTACAGGTGAGTCATCTTTACACAACAATAGGGCAGAGCTGGGCAGCATTAGTAGCAACACTTCACACTGAGATATCAGGACACAGCACAGGACTAAGGGAATTTAAACTGGGATAGTTGCCAAGTATGAGACAGCTGCTTTGGGCCCCACAACAATGACAGGGCCCAGGGCAGCTTCCCCTTTTGCCCTCCCTTAAAGACGGCCCTGCACAGGGTGCCACGAGCACGGGACCCAGTTTGCCCGGATCAGTGTCATTCTTGGCCCTCCAAGTCCTGCATCGAGGAACCCGGGCCCTGCCTAGACAATGCTGGAAATCTGCCCCGAGTATTCCCATATGGGCTGTACAGAATTCTACAGCAATTATCAGCAGCAGAACTCTGTCTGGCAAGCCTGGAGCTTTCACAAAGGACAACATCTGTGTTTACTGAGGGAAAAACGAGAAGCCGCAAAGCAAATAAAATCCCGTCCAGCCATTGATACAAAATCCAGTCTGCGGCACTAAATATCAAATGGCTATTGACATACAATGATACAAAATAGAACAATCCGACGTCACTGTGCTCAGCATCTTCCTGTCATTTGTGAACTACTATGAAGGGTACAGTGAGTCAGTGATCAGTGGGAAGAATGTTCCTTACATTGGTGATCAGTGGGAAGAATGTCCCTTACATTGGTGATCAGTGGGAAGAATGTTCCTTACATTGGTGATCAGTGAGAAGAATGTCCCTTACATTGGTGATCAGTGGGAAGAATGTTCCTTACATTGGTGATCAGTGGGAAGAATGTTCCTTACATTGGTGATCAGTGGGAAGAATGTCCCTTACATTGGTGATCAGTGGGAAGAATGGTCCTTACATTGGTGATCAGTGGGAAGAATGTCCCTTACATTGGTGATCAGTGAGAAGAATGTCCCTTACATTGGTGATCAGTGGGAAGAATGTTCCTTACATTGGTGATCAGTGAGAAGAATGTCCCTTACATTGGTGATCAGTGGGAAGAATGTCCCTTACATTGGTGATCAGTGGGAAGAATGTTCCTTACATTGGTGATCAGTGGGAAGAATGTCCCTTACATTGGTGATCAGTGGGAAGAATGTCCCTTACATTGGTGATCAGTGGGAAGAATGTTCCTTACATTGATGATCAGTGAGAAGAATGTCCCTTACATTGGTGATCAGTGGGAAGAATGTTCCTTACATTGGTGATCAGTGGGAAGAATGTCCCTTACATTGGTGATCAGTGGGAAGAATGTCCCTTACATTGGTGATCAGTGGGAAGAATGTTCCTTACATTGATGATCAGTGAGAAGAATGTCCCTTACATTGGTGATCAGTGGGAAGAATGTTCCTTACATTGGTGATCAGTGAGAAGAATGTCCCTTACATTGGTGATCAGTGGGAAGAATGTTCCTTACATTGGTGATCAGTGAGAAGAATGTCCCTTACATTGGTGATCAGTGAGAAGAATGTTCCTTACATTGGTGATCAGTGGGAAGAATGTCCCTTACATTGGTGATCAGTGGGAAGAATGTCCCTTACATTGGAGATCAGTGGGAAGAATGTTCCTTACATTGGTGATCAGTGAGAAGAATGTTCCTTACATTGGTGATCAGTGAGAAGAATGTCCCTTACATTGGAGATCAGTGGGAAGAATGTCCCTTACATTGGTGATCAGTGAGAAGAATGCTCCTTACATTGGTGATCAGTGAGAAGAATGTCCCTTACATTGGTGATCAGTGGGAAGAATGTCCCTTACATTGGTGATCAGTGAGAAGAATGCTCCTTACATTGGTGATCAGTGAGAAGAATGTCCCTTACATTGGTGATCAGTGAGAAGAATGTTCCTTACATTGGTGATCAGTGGGAAGAATGTCCCTTACATTGGTGATCAGTGGGAAGAATGTCCCTTACATTGGAGATCAGTGGGAAGAATGTTCCTTACATTGGTGATCAGTGAGAAGAATGTTCCTTACATTGGTGATCAGTGAGAAGAATGTCCCTTACATTGGAGATCAGTGGGAAGAATGTCCCTTACATTGGTGATCAGTGAGAAGAATGCTCCTTACATTGGTGATCAGTGAGAAGAATGTCCCTTACATTGGTGATCAGTGGGAAGAATGTCCCTTACATTGGTGATCAGTGAGAAGAATGCTCCTTACATTGGTGATCAGTGAGAAGAATGTCCCTTACATTGGTGATCAGTGGGAAGAATGTCCCTTACATTGGTGATCAGTGAGAAGAATGTTCCTTACATTGGTGATCAGTGGGAAGAATGTTCCTTACATTGGTGATCAGTGAGAAGAATGTTCCTTACATTGGTGATCAGTGAGAAGAATGTTCCTTACATTGGTGATCAGTGGGAAGAATGTCCCTTACATTGGTGATCAGTGAGAAGAATGTCCCTTACATTGGTGATCAGTGGGAAGAATGTCCCTTACATTGGTAATCAGTGAGAAGAATGTCCCTTACATTGGTGATCAGTGGGAAGAATGTCCCTTACATTGGTGATCAGTGGGAAGAACGTCCCTTACATTGGTGATCAGTGAGAAGAATGTTCCTTACATTGGTGATCAGTGAGAAGAATGTTCCTTACATTGGTGATCAGTGAGAAGAATGTTCCTTACATTGGTGATCAGTGGGAAGAATGTCCCTTACATTGGTGATCAGTGAGAAGAATGTTCCTTACATTGGTGATCAGTGAGAAGAATGTTCCTTACATTTGTAATCAGTGTAAAGAATGTCCCTTACATTGGTGATCAGTGGGAAGAACGTCCCTTACATTGGTGATCAGTGGGAAGAATGTCCCTTACATTGGTGATCAGTGAGAAGAATGTTCCTTACATTGGTGATCAGTGAGAAGAATGTTCCTTACATTGGTGATCAGTGAGAAGAATGTTCCTTACATTGGTGATCAGTGAGAAGAATGTTCCTTACATTGGTGATCAGTGAGAAGAATGTTCCTTACATTGGTGATCAGTGGGAAGAATGTTCCTTACATTGGTGATCAGTGAGAAGAATGTTCCTTACATTGGTGATCAGTGGGAAGAATGTTCCTTACATTGGTGATCAGTGAGAAGAATGTTCCTTACATTGGTGATCAGTGAGAAGAATGTCCCTTACATTGGTGATCAGTGAGAAGAATGTCCCTTACATTGGTGATCAGTGAGAAGAATGTCCCTTACATTGGTGATCAGTGAGAAGAATGTTCCTTACATTGGTGATTAGTGAAAAGAATGTCCCCTCTCTCTCCTCCCCCCTCTCTCTCACCCCTCCCACTCTCTCTCTCACTCCCTCTCACTCCCCCTCTCTCTCTCTCTCACTCCCCCTCTCTCTCTCTCTCACTCCCCCTTTCTCTCACTCACTCCCCCTCTCTCTCACTCTCACTCCCCCTCTCTCTCTCACTCCCCCTCTCTCTCTCTCTCACTCCCCCTCTCTCTCTCCCCCTCTCTCTCTCACTCCCCCCCTCTCTCTCTCACTCCCCGCCCCCCCTCTCACTTCCCCTCTCTCTCACTCCCCCTCTCTCTCTCTCTCACTCCCCCCTCTCTCTCTCACTCCCCCCTCTCTCTCACCCTCACTCCCCCTCCCCCTCTCTCTCTCTCCCCCTCACTCCCCCTCTCTCTCTCTCACTCCCCCCTCTCTCTCTCACTCCCCCCCTCTCTCTCTCTCACTCCCCCCCTCTCTCTCTCTCTCCCTCTCTCTCACTCCCCCTCTCTCTCTCTCTCTCACTCCCCCTCTCTCTCTCACTCCCCCCTCTCTCTCACTCTCACTCCCCCTCCCCCTCTCTTTCTCTCTCCCTCTCACTCCCCCTCTCTCTCTCACTCCCCCCTCTCTCTCACTCTCACTCCCCCTCCCCCTCTCTTTCTCTCTCCCCCTCACTCCCTCCCCCCCTCTCTCTCACCCCCCTCTCTCTCTCTCTCTCACTCCCCCTCTCTCTCTCACTCCCCCTCTCTCTCTCTCTCACTCCCCCCCTCTCTCTATCTCTCACTCCCCCTCTCTCTCTCTCTCTCACTCCCCCCCTCTCTCTCACTCTCACTCCCCCCTCTCTCTCACTCTCACTCCCCCCTCTCTCTCACTCTCACTCCCCCCTCTCTCTCACTCTCACTCCCCCCTCTCTCTCACTCTCACTCCCCCCTCTCTCTCACTCTCACTCCCCCCTCTCTCTCACTCTCACTCCCCCCTCTCTCTCACTCTCACTCCCCCCTCTCTCTCCCCCTCTCTCACTCCCCCCTCTCTCTCTCTCACTCCCCCCTCTCTCTCTCTCTCCCCCCTCTCTCTCTCTCTCTCCCCCTCTCTCACTCCCCCTCTCCCCCCCCCCTCTGTCTCTCCCTCCTGCCCGCTGGAAGGATGTGATTGAGGAATAACTTACAGCAACCAACCGGATCCTCCGTTTCAGTTCCTAATATACAGAAGCGTTCATGAATTATCTATCACAGTGCGTTATCTTTGTGTACTTATCACAGATAATGTCATTATAATTGGAGGTTTCACCGTTTTATGGCCGATGATCACAAAACGTCCAACACCTTCTACCTATCAGAGGAGATATACGCCCCCGACTCTATAAAATGTGGAATATTCGGGATCTTCATTTTCTTCATGCAATCTCATAATGATTGGAATCATTGCCTTATATTACCGCCATTTACTTTCCCTTGGTCTGTATGAAGGTCACACATTTAATTGTCCTGTAAAAATCTAGAAAAAAAAAAGTGTCCAAAAGGTAAACTTTTATGAACATACAGAAGCCATAAATACCAGCAGGAAAGGGAAGCGCGGCATTACGCTTCTGCATATTTTCCTGTGCAAAAAAAATCTTTTTTCATGAAGTTTTAATTTGCGGGAAACTACAGCCCATTATTTGCAGCACTGGAGTCCTTGGTTCAAATCCCAACCAGGCCAGCATCTGCATGGAGTTTGCATGTTCTCCTTGTGCTTGTATGGGTTTCCTCCCACGCCAGAGATATGTCGGTAGGTTAACCACTTGCTGACCAGGCCATAGAAAAATGGCGTCCTGGTCGGTAAGTGGAATACCGGGGTTATGGCTGCAGCAATATGCCATAACACTGGTATTGTTTTTTTCAGCCAGCGATTCTGTTAAAGATTGAGTGGCAAATTAGAAAGAAGTGTGAACCGGCTCTTAGGGTGGTCATACCGATGAAGATTTTTCCATGATTCAGCACCCTGGCAAGGGGCATACACTGTACAGCAACCCTAGAAGACAGTCATGGAACATCCTAGAAGACAACATCCTAAAAGTCACTCATGGAACATCCTAGAAGACAGTCGTGGAACGTCCTAGAAGACAACGTCCTAAAAGACAGTGGTGGAACGTCCTAAAAGACAGTGGTGGAACGTCCTAAAAGACAGTGGTGGAACGTCCTAAAAGACAGTGGTGGAACGTCCTAAAAGACAGTGGTGGAACGTCCTAAAAGACAGTGGTGGAACGTCCTAAAAGACAGTGGTGGAACGTCCTAAAAGACAGTGGTGGAACGTCCTAAAAGACAGTGGTGGAACGTCCCAAAAGACAGTGGTGGAACGCCCCAAAAGACAGTGGTGGAACGCCCCAAAGGGCACTCATGGAACGTCCCAAAGGGCACTCATGGAACGTCCCAAAGGGCACTCATGGAACGTCCCAAAGGGCACTCATGGAACGTCCCAAAGGGCACTCATGGAACGTCCCAAAAGGCACTCATGGAACGTCCCAAAGGGCACTCATGGAACGTCCCAAAAGGCACTCATGGAACGTCCCAAAGGGCACTCATGGAACATCCCAAAAGGCACTCATGGAACGTCCCAAAAGGCACTCATGGAACGTCCTTAAAAGGCACTCATGGAACGTCCTTAAAAGGCACTCATGGAACGTCCTTAAAAGGCACTCATGGAACGTCCTGAAAGGCACTCATGGAACGTCCTGAAAGGCACTCATGGAACGTCCTGAAAGGCACTCATGGAACGTCCTGAAAGGCACTCATGGAACGTCCTGAAAGGCACTCATGGAACGTCCTGAAAGGCACTCATGGAACGTCCTGAAAGGCACTCATGGAACGTCCTGAAAGGCACTCATGGAACGTCCTGAAAGGCACTCATGGAACGTCCTGAAAGGCACTCATGGAACGTCCTGAAAGGCACTCATGGAACGTCCTAAAAGGCACTCATGGAACGTTCTAAAAGGCAGCCATGAAACGTCCTAGAAGGCAGCCATGAAACGTCCTAGAAGGCAGTCATTGAACGTCCTAGAAGGCAGTCATTGAACGTCCTAGAAGGCCGCCATGAAACATCCTAGAAGGCAGCCATGAAACGTCCTAGAAGGCAGCCATGAAACATCCTAGAAGGCAGCCATGAAACGTCCTAGAAGGCAGCCATGAAACGTCCTAGAAGGCAGCCATGGAACGTCCTAGAAGGCAGCCATGAAACATCCTAGAAGGCAGCCATGAAACGTCCTAGAAGGCAGCCATGAAACGTCCTAGAAGGCAGCCATGAAACGTCCTAGAAGGCAGCCATGAAACGTCCTAGAAGGCAGCCATAAAACGTCCTAGAAGGCAGTCATGGAACGTCATAGAAGGCAGCCATGAAACGTCATAGAAGGCAGCCATGGAACGTCCTAGAAGGCAGTCATGGAACATCCTGGAAGGCAGTCATGGAACGTCCTAGAAGGCAGTCATGGAACGTCCTAGAAGGCAGTCATGGAACGTCCTAGAAGGCAGTCATGGAACGTCCTAGAAGGCAGTCATGGAACGTCCTAGAAAGCAGAGGCAAGCTCTTCCTCTTCTCGTACATAGATGATTTTCAACTTTTTTGAAACTCTCAGTAGGAAAAGATTCTGAACCTTTCCTTTCTTAACAGTAGAAGAAAGGAAGGGGTTAACAGTATGCGCTTCACTAAGCTGGTTACAAATTAACAGTATGGCGGATACACAAAAGGTAGAAAGGAACAGGTAACAACCAACACAATAAAAGGAATTGTAAAAGCAATGTGAAAGGTACGTCTAGTTTACAGCAAATAGACCAATCCCAGCACCAGCGTCCATTGTGGGGTTCAGTGGAGGAATCCAAATGGGCGCTATAAACAACACGTGCATTTTGCAGTAATTACAATGTGAGGTTCATGTTACATCAGAAATATAGCTGGGACCAATTAGAAAGTAATAATTTGACTAAAGCCTATGTGGACTTCAAATACACAAGAGAAATTCTATGACCGGAAAATTATTCCAAGGGTTCCTCTGGGAAAGGCTGAATTCCAGGAGCTTTCAGTTGTGGGACACAGAACCGATTAGAATCTATTCATACAGCTAAATAAATTATACTTCCAGACAAGGAATGGTTTATAGCAGCCTTTCTTACCCCAGAGGAACCCTTGAAATAATTTAGCAGAAAACCAATTCATTGGTGGTCAGTGGGAAAAATACCCTTCATATTGCTGGCCATTGGGAAGAATGTTCCTTACATTGGTGATCAGTGGGAAGAATGTTCCTTACATTGGTGATCAGTGGGAAGAATGTTCCTTACATTGGTGATCAGTAAGAAGAATGTCCCTTACATTGGTGATCAGTGGGAAGAATGTCTCTTACATTGGTGATCAGTGGGAAGAATGTCCCTTACATTGGTGATCAGTGAGAAGAATGCTCCTTACATTGGTGATCAGTGGGAAGAATGCTCCTTACATTGGTGATCAGTGAGAAGAATGTCCCTTACATTGGTGATCAGTGAGAAGAATGTCCCTTACATTGGTGATCAGTGGGAAGAATGTTCCTTACATTGGTGATCAGTGGGAAGAATGTTCCTTACATTGGTGATCAGTAAGAAGAATGTCCCTTACATTGGTGATCAGTGGGAAGAATGTCTCTTACATTGGTGATCAGTGGGAAGAATGTCCCTTACATTGGTGATCAGTGAGAAGAATGCTCCTTACATTGGTGATCAGTGGGAAGAATGCTCCTTACATTGGTGATCAGTGAGAAGAATGTCCCTTACATTGGTGATCAGTGAGAAGAATGTCCCTTACATTGGTGATCGGTGGGAAGAATGTTCCTTACATTGGTGATCAGTGGGAAGAATGTCCCTTACATTGGTGATCAGTGAGAAGAATGTCCCTTACATTGGTGATCAGTGAGAAGAATGTTCCTTACATTGGTGATCGGTGGGAAGAATGTTCCTTACATTGGTGATCAGTGAGAAGAATGTTCCTTACATTGGTGATCAGTGAGAAGAATGTCCCTTACATTGGTGATCAGTGGGAAGAATGTTCCTTACATTGGTGATCAGTGAGAAGAATGTCCCTTACATTGGTGATCAGTGAGAAGAATGTCCCTTACATTGGTGATCAGTGGGAAGAATGTCCCTTACATTGGTGATCAGTGGGAAGAATGTTCCTTACATTGGTGATCAGTGGGAAGAATGTCCCTTACATTGGTGATCAGTGGGAAGAATGTCCCTTACATTGGAGAATGGAGAGTATCTGGTTTGTGCTAGAGACCATGCTGGACTGAGTTGATCAGTCACTGGTCATGAGTGGGTGACTGTGTGGACAAAGAGGAAGGAAGAAGTCCCTCGCAGTAGGTCATGCCCAATGATGGCTGGGGGGGGGGGGGCGGTTGACCCACTTGGGGGCTTGGGCTGCTACCTTTCCAATAAGGCCTTATGGTCATTTCAGCGAGAAGACATGAGTAGGAAAGAAGGAGCGCCGGTGACAAGAGAACGGCAACTTTTGATGAATGGTTCAAAAAACGTTTGTTAGAAGAACATGGACATGGAGCCAATGCGTCTCGGGGGAAACCCCATTGGAAATCTGTGGAATGACTTGAAGACTCCAGTCTACAAACGGTCTCCATCAAATGTAACTGAACTTGCGCCGTTCGGCAAAAATTACGTCTAGAGGGATGTGCTTTGTTCATATTTCACGTCCGAGGTTTACAACCACTTTAAATAAAATAAAAAAGAAGAATCACGTTTGAAATGATGAGAATTTCTGTCCAATGTTAGTGCTTGGAGAAAAAAAGAAGTTCTAATTGCTTAGGTCTCGTTCACACAAATATATTGTCTCCACTTCACACATGGAAAATGCATTTCCCCTCCAAAATCCACGTTTGCCCATGGGAGATATTTGTATGGAGGCTCTGAGCCAACAACATGCATTCCAAAAAATAGTGCAGGCCGGTTATTTATTATATCTGCACAATGCAGAAGACGATCGGAGTGATTCCTACATCAGTATCGATCATTAGATCTACGTACTGCATACCCCATTACTTATCGGCAGTACAAAATCAGCGGGTTTTGGCACCTTTCAAATACATTTCCTGCAGCTTTGTGTTCCTCAGACTGTGAGAACGCGGGTCATACCCTTTCCCACTGTATATGGCACTTGGCAAGGCTTTATGTACGAAACCTCCTTGTTGAAGGACAGGTCCTCTTTAGTGACAGATGCCAATATTTGGAGTCTACGATATCAACCTGCCTGCTTCTATGAGATCCAATGAACATTTTGGAGAAAAGAGCATCATGCCCAAATATTGGCAGCCTATGTTGGTGGCTCCGCTGCTGATTTTAACCACTTGGCCTCTGAAAGATTTACCCCCCCCCCCCTTCATGACTAGGCCATTTCTTGATATATTTAAAAGTCAGCAGCTACCAGTGGCGGCTGGTGCTCAAACAAAGTAAAAAAACAAAAACAAATCAATTGCAGCCACTGTGCCCATCAAATGCCACCACTGTGCCCATCAATCGCCACCACTGTGCCCAACGCCACAACTGTGCCCATCAAACGCCACCACTGTGACATCAAACACAGCTACTGAATCAATTGCCACCACTGTGCCCCATCAATTGCCACCACTGTGCCCCATCATTTGCCACCACTGTGCCCCATCAATTGCCACCACTGTGCCCCATCAAACGCCACCACTGTGCCCCATCAAACGCCACCACTGTGCCCCATCAAACGCCACCACTGTGCCCCATCAAACGCCACCACTGTGCCCCATCAAACGCCACCACTGGGGCAGGCACAACAAGACCTAGGGTGCGCACAACAAGACCTAGGGCAGGCACAACAAGACCTAGGGCAGGCACAACAAGACCTAGGGCAGGCACAACTAGACCTAGGGCAGGCACAACTAGACCTAGGGAAGACCTAGGGCACGCACAACAAGACCTAGGGCACGCACAACAAGACCTAGGGAAGACCTAGGGCTGGCAAAACAAGACCTAGGGCACGCAAAACAAGACCTAGGGCACGCAAAACAAGACCTAGGGCACGCACAACAAGACCTAGGGCACGCACAACAAGACCTAGGGCACGCACAACAAGACCTAGGGCACGCACAACAAGACCTAGGGCACGCACAACAAGACCTAGGGCTTACGCGTAGGATGGAACACTTGACTGCTAAGATTGAAGACACTCTGCCTTTGTTTGAGAGCATTTGGAAATTGTGGGATGATTCCGAGTTCTCATCGGGATATCTATCTGATCCTTCTCATGAGTCTTGATTTCCATGGTGCATATTTTATTTTCTGTTTATTCTTTCTTTGTTTTTATTTTCTGGTTCTCTTTATACCTTTTTGTCCGGTAATAGCTGACCTTTTATAGTTCTGTTTGTCTTAGATTATGGCTAGCTTACATTGCCTAGATACCTGAATATCTTACATGATTTTGTCAGATTGTGCCTGTATCACCACATTGTCTAAGGTTTGTCGGCTATGTATTACCGAAAGTTGAACTTACTTGTTGCAATGTCATATTCTGTATACTGACTTTGAAAATTTCATAAATAAACAATTAAAAAAAAAAAAAAAAACACAACAAGACCTGGCTACTCAGTAGAAGATCCATGGCACAAAAAAAAAATACCCGGGGGACAAAAAAGAAGACCCGGGGCGCGCGGAAAAGAAGACCAGGGGCACGCCGAAAAGAAGACCAGGGGCACGCGGAAAAGAAGACCAGGGGCACGCGGAAAAGAAGACCAGGGGCACGCGGAAAAGAAGACCAGGGGCACGCGGAAAAGAAGACCAGGGGCACGCGGAAAAGAAGACCAGGGGCACGCGGAAAATAAGACCAGGGGCACGCAGAAAAGAAGACCAGGGGCACGCAGAAAAGAAGACCAGGGGCACGCAGAAAAGAAGACCAGGGGCACACGGAAAAGAAGACCAGGGGCACACGGAAAAGAAGACCAGGGGCACGCGGAAAAGAAGACCAGGGGCACGCGGAAAAGAAGACCAGGGGCACACGAAAATACGACAATATGGCATTCCTCTTGTCGTGAAGTAAACGTTTTCTAATTGATTAGAGGGAAGTCTGTGACTATCGAGAAACCTGGGACCCGATTTCAGCCCTTCCATACTGGAGGCTTCACAGTTTCGTTTTCTAACAACCTCCCTAATGGCACTCCCTCCCACCCCACCCAGGCCCCATAGCAGACATGTGGGCAGATATGGTTATTGCCACGGTACTGATAAGGGATACAGTGAAAGACTGGCTTTATCACGTCATTAACAGGTAATGGAAAATTGCACAAGTCTCTAAACGTTTAGGAAAATATATGAAATATACGATCCTTTCCGCATCGAAGGTGTAAAACCTGTTCCAATGTCAACATATTTTATTCGTTTTTAAAAATAATAATATTATATATATATATATATATCTTCATTGTCTGTCACCGGTATCTGCACAGACAGTTGTAGGTTTCATTCTGTACCTCTGTAGCAAAGGGACCAATTGAAACCATTGCTGCAAAGATTTTCCTGATATACATTATAAATCATATTTTATATATCATAGTAGATATTTATTTTTTTATGTACACTATATTGTCAAAAGTATTGGGACGCCTGCCTTTACACGCACATGAACTTTAATGGCATCCCAGGCTTAGTCCGTAGGGTTCAATATTGAGTTGGCCCCGCCCTTTGCAGCTATAACAGCTTCAACTCTTCCGGGGAAGCCGTCCACAAGGTTTAGGAGTGTGTCTATGGGAATGTTTGACCGTTCTTCCAGAAGTCCATTTGTGAGGTCAGGTGCTGATGTTGGACAGGAAGGCCTGGCTCGCAGTCTCCTCAAAGGTGTTCTTTGGGGTTGAGGTCAGGACTCTGTGCAGGCCAGTCAAGTTCCTCCACCCAAAACTCGCTCATCCATGTCTCTATGGATCTTGCTTTGGGCTCTGGTGCGCAGTCATGTTGGAACAGGAAGGGGCCGTCCCCCAAACTGTTCCCACAAAGTTGGGAGCATGAAATTGTCCAAAATGTCTTGACGCCTTAAGAGTTCCCTTCACTGGAACTAAGGAACTAAGCCCAACCCCTGAAAAACAACCCACACCCCCACCAAATGATTTGGACCAGTGCACAAAGCAAGGTCCACAAAGACATGGATGAGCGAGTTTGGGGTGGAGGAACTTGACTGGCCTGCACAGAGCCCTGACGTCAACCCTGATATAACATCTTTGGGATAAATAAGTGCGGAGACTGCGAGCCAGGCCAACCTCACAAATGTTCTTCTGGAAGATCGGTCAAACATTCCCATAGACACACTCCTAAACCTTGTGGACGACCTTCCTAGAAGAGTTGAAGCCGTTATAGCTGCAATGGGTGGACCAACTCATCGTTGAACTCTACGGACTTATGCCGCGTACACACGACCGGAATTTCCGACAACAAATGTTCGATGGGAGCTTGTTGTTGGAAATTCCGACCGTGTGTATGCTCCATAATACATTTGCTGTCGGAATTTCCGACAACAAATGATTGAGAGCTGGTTCTCAATTTTTCCCAACAACAAAAGGTTCTTGTCGGAAATTCCGACCGTGTGTAGCCAATTCCAACGCACAAAAATCCTACGCATGCTCGGAATCATTGAACTTAATTTTGCTCGTTGTAACCGTGTTCTTGACATTCAGAATTTCCGATCGTGTGTACGCGGCATAAGACTGGGATGCCATTAAAGTTCATGTGCGTGTAAAGGCAGGCGTCCCAATACTTTTGACTCCATTTTTAGATAAAAAATACAAAATAGATTTAATAATAGTACCATCATCCAGAACTAGATTAGATAGAAATGGGGCTTAGGGTACCCCAAGACCCAAGAGACCCCAAAGAGAGGGAGAGCGGGCGAAGTGGACTATTCCGGCACAGAGTAAATAGATCATTTCAAACAAGAATATATCAAAATTGGGTAAATTTCTTGACACAGTATCAAAAAATATAAAAAACATTAAACATCACAAACGAATAAAACAATACACATATCGTGACAACCATAACAGTCACCGAACATATGTCCCATGGGGAGATCCCGGTGAGAGTAGAGGTCACGATATACAAGATCTCTAGATACGTCGCTTCGCCAGGAGAGGTTCTATGAGCAAATATTTCCGTTTGCTCAAACGTTCAAACCACCGACATGGGCGTCCGCTACATAGGGCAAGGGTGGGCAATTGCCCCCCCTGGAAAATCAAGAAGGTGTTGAAGAGTCTCGCGGCTGTGGGCTGTCTGAGCAGTCCTGGGCCGGATGTCACACAGACACAGCGAGCAGAGTGAAGCCACCTCCCCCTCCAGTGTTTATGTGTACACAGGGGGAGGGAACCTGCTGTGCCCATGCCGTGCTGATGGCTGATCTGAGGTACTGAATGGGATGGGGGGGGGGGGTCCGTCCTGAATGGGGGGGCTGTGCTGAAGGGAGGTCCATCTGTGCTGAAGGGGGGGTCCATCTGTGCTGAATGGAGGGGTCTGTGCTGAATGGAGGGGGTCTGTGCTGAATGGAGGGGGTCTGTGCTGAATGGAGGGGGTCTGTGCTGAATGGAGGGGGTCTGTGCTGAATGGAGGGGGTCTGTGCTGAAGGTGGGTCCATATGTGCTGAAGGGGGGTCCATCTGTGCTGAAGGGGTGTCTGTACATTCTCTAGGCTATATTTATATGGGCATGGAGTAAAGCTGAATTATCTCAAGAGCCATTTCACACTGCCAGCTGGCTGCGTTATTGGTAAATTGCCGCTTTACCATCATTTTAGCTGCGCTATTTGGCCGATAGCACGGTGCTTTTAACCCCTGCTAGCGTTTGAAGAAAGGGTTAAATGCGTATTGCCGCCGTGGAAGCGCCCCCCCCCCCCCTTGAAAAAAATTCAGCGGACACTCATGACCACCGAGGTGGATGTCCCACGGCGGCCAGGGGGGTGGATGCAAAGCTTTATATTTTTCAAAACTGTGTCAAGAAATTTACCCAATTTTGATATATTCTTGTTTGAAATGATCTATCTACTCTGTACCGGAATAGTCCACTTTGCCCGCTCTCCCTCCCAATACTTTTGACAATAAAGTGTATCTCATGGCTGAGGATTACAACGTTCATGGACAACAAAAGTGTTACCTCTTATTTTTCCTGAACAATAAACCACATTCACAGTTTAGATTTTGCCCAAATACAAATATTTCACGCCCTTCACCTTTGATTTTTCTCATCGCGGCAGTAAAAAATGGCGATTTGTCCCCATCAGAAAATCAATTGAACATTTTGAAATGGAGCGTTCTGGTAATAATAACGGAGATCAGGGCTGGAGTGTAATTGTAATCAGTCCTCACAGGGGCACTTCCAGGAAGACGGATTTCCAGGAATTGGCGGCACAACGAGGGAATTTCACTCTCCGAGTAACACGACTTTGTGCGACATTTCTACACTTGAGCACCATTCTTTGGTTCCACCCTCTACCCACCTCCGAGCACCATTCCTTGGTTCCACCCTCTACCCACCTCCGAGCACCGTCCCTTGGTTCCACCCTCTACCCACCTCCGAGCATCATTCTTTGGTTCCACCCTCTACCCACCTCCGAGCATCATTCCTTGGTTCCACCCTCTACCCACCTCCGAGCATCATTCCTTGGTTCCACCCTCTACCCACCTCCGAGCATCATTCTTTGGTTCCACCCTCTACCCACCTCCGAGCATCATTCTTTGGTTCCACCCTCTACCCACCTCCGAGCATCATTCCTTGGTTCCACCCTCTACCCACCTCCGAGCACCATTCCTTGGTTCCACCCTCTACCCACCTCCGAGCATCATTCCTTGGTTCCACCCTCTACCCACCTCCGAGCATCATTCTTTGGTTCCACCCTCTACCCACCTCCGAGCACCATTCCTTGGTTTCTCCCCCTACTCAAGCCCTAAAACACATGCAGTCCAGTGCGTTTTTTTTATAATGATACATTTAAAAAAAAGAATAGAATATATTATTTTATTACTATTTTGGGCTTTTTATTTTTTTTTATTTTTTATAATGATACATTTAAAAAATATATATCACTGGACTGTATGTGGTGTGTGTGTGTTAGGGCTTTCATTTGGTGGTGCTAAATGGTTATGGACATCTCCTGATGTATTTATTTTTATTATCAAAGGCCCAAAATAGTAATAAAATAATATTTTAAAAAAATGTATTATTATATATAAAAAAAAAAAAAAAAATGCACTGCATGTTGTGTGTTTTAGAGCTTTCATTTGGTGGTAAATGGTTATGGATATCTCCTGATTTTTTTTTTTTTTTTATCAAAGGCCCAAAGAAGTAATAAAATATATATATATTTTTTTAAATGTATCATTATAAAAAAAAATGCACTGGACTGCATGTGGTGTGTGTGTTAGGGCTTTCATTTGGTGGTAAATGGTTATGGATATCTCCTGATTTTATATTTACATTATCATTTTTTATTATTATTACCAAAAGCCCAAAATAGTAATAAAATAGTAATTATATATATATATATATATATTGGGCTTTTGGTAATAATAATAAAAAATTATAATATATATATATAAAAATATAAAATCAGGAGATATCCATAACCATTTACCACCAAATGAAAGCCCTAACACACACAACATGCAATGCTTTTTTTTTTCAGCTTAAAAAACGCATCGATAGTAGCTTATATGGTTTTCAATGGCATAGTTCACACCAGTGCTGGCATTTCCAGAAAAGAAAAAAAAAAAAAAGTAGAACATGCTGCATTTTTTCTGCACTGAACTTAACTGGAACGCTGTAAAATGCGCCAAAAATGCACTGGAACACAGTTCCTTATTTAAAACCACACACTGGAACGCATCAAAAACACATATGCAGAAAAGCATCCGGACTGCGTTTGTATCGTGTGTACTGGCGCTGACACTAATTGAAAAAAAGAATAAAAAAATTCTGCCCAAAATATACTGACCCTGACCTTTTACACTTACTTGACGCAAACACTTAGCCCCCATTCACACCTAGGCGTTTTGTCGCCTGTAGTGTGACGCCGCTGCCGCCAGGTTCACATCTCCACGCCAAACGCCTGCCGCCTGAAAAAAGGTCCCGGACCTTTTTTTCAGGCGGCTTTCGGCATAGGAGATGGGAACCATCTCCATAGAGGGACAATCTTGGGGCACATCTAGGCGGACAATCGCGGCTATTTGTCGCTATTTGTCACCGCAATTCGCGGGACAAAACGCCGCAAATTTGTCTGCCTAGATGTGAATGGAGCCTTAGGCCCCTTTCACACTTGTGCGACTTGGAACTGCAAAGTCGCATGACAAGTCGTTTCCCATGATTTCCAAGGATAACCATTCATATACGTGCCGACTTTAAAGTAGTCCTACTAGTACTATTTTGGTCCGATTTTCATGCGAGTTGAGGTCCATAGACCCCAAGTTAACACAGGCATTCTCAGAAATCACGTAGAAATCGCGTGACCCCCCTTCAAACAGCACACAGGAACAGAGCTGAGGCTGTGAATCACAGGCTGTGTACTGGAGCTCCCTCCACCTGTCACCTTTTTATCTCTTGGTGTCAGGAGAACTTGTCAGAAGTGACTCATGCAGATAGCAGAGGAAAGAGGCAGCAGACAGAAAGGACTCTTAGGGCTCATTTACACTTGGCTTCGGACAGGCTTTGTTAAAGCTCTCTGAACGCCAGTCAAAGCTCCCGTCACAAAATAAAATGGTTAGCATTGGATAAGGAGGTTAGGGAAGATTTCCTCCAGCATGGTCCTAAACGGGTTATTTCATCTAGTGACAAGCTCATTCAAGTTAAATTCCTACATAGACATTTTTTTACACGCCCCAGAAACTCCATCGGATTTTTCCAGACAGGAATCCCATCTGCTCCAGATAGAAAACACATGTAGGTACATTTTTTCATATTTTCTGGGAGTGCCCAATTATATCATCCGATTGGTCAGGTGTCTATAGATATGAGATAGCTCCTGTCCGTACACAGGTTTCATCCAATCTGCTGATCTTTGTGCAAATGCACAACTTTGCATAGAGTAGACATGTTCCTATGACATGGGAATTTTATCCACAGATAATGAACAATAATCCATATATTCTTCTCCAACAAGCATGGGGAAAGCCCTATAGGCATGAAACTTTCCAAATTCAGCCACCTAAAGTGGTTGTAAACCCTCCATATACCCAGTAAAATGTCCGGCCTCGGGTGATACACAGAGATAAAACAAATCCTCCTACACAAGTTGTACCTGTTTATCTGCCGTCTTCTCTTCTCTAAATACGTTTAAGGTGCTGACTTTTTAAGCTTGTCTAAAAGTTCAGGGGAAAAAAAAGGGGGTGGAGAGCTCAAATGACACATTGCAGAGCTCAGGGAGGAGAGCTCTGGGAGCCGATTGGACCAAGATGAAGGGGGTAGATCCCTGAAAGCATGTCCTGAAAAAATGTTGCGTCTCCCTGGATAAGGTTAAAGGATCTGTACCCATGTTAGGGCACTTGTAAAAAAGCAGTTGAGTATTGTCCATGATTTTGTTGGGGTCCAATTCCTTCTTCTTGGCCCAAGAAATACTGTTTGGACTGAGAAGAACAAGGTAGATCCACCAAAAGCTTGTCCTAAAAAACAAGTATTGTGCGCAGTACTTGGCTGCATTGTTGTAATACGACTGCAATTACTACCAGTGGCGGCTGGTGCTCAAATTTTTTTGGGGGGGGGCAAACAAACTGATAAAAAAAAAACATCAATTGCAACCACTGTGCCCATCAAACGCAGCCACTGCGCCCATCAAAAGCAGCCGCTGCGCCCATCAAACGCAGCCGCTGCGCCCATCAAACGCAGCCCCTGCGCCCATCAAACGCAGCCGCTGTGCCCATCAAACGCAGCCGCTGTGCCATCAATCGCAGCCACTGTGCCCATCAAACGCAGCCACTGTGCCATCAAACGCAGCCACTGTGCCCATCAAACGCAGCCACTGTGCCCATCAAACGCAGCCACTGTGCCCATCAAACGCAGCCACTGTGCCCATCAAACGCAGCCACTGTGCCCATCAAACGCAGCCACTGTGCCCATCAAACGCAGCCGCTGTGCCCATCAAACGCAGCCGCTGTGCCCATCAAACGCAGCCGCTGTGCCCATCAAACGCAGCCGCTGTGCCATCAATCGCAGCCACTGTGCCCATCAAACGCAGCCACTGTGCCCATCAAACGCAGCCACTGGGCCCATCAATCGCAGCCACTGGGCCCATCAAACGCAGCCACTGTGCCCATCAAATGCAGCCACTGTGCCATCAAACGCAGCCACTGTGCCCATCAAGCGCAGCCACTGTGCCCATCAAACACAGCCGCTGTGCCATCAAAAGCAGCCGCTGTGCCATCAAACACAGCCGCTGTGCCATCAAACACAGCCGCTGTGCCATCAATCGCAGCCCCTGTGCCCATCAAACGCAGCCACTGTGCCCATCAAACGCAGCCACTGTGCCCATCAATCGCAGCCACTGGGCCCATCAAACGCAGCCGCTGCGCCCATCAAACGCAGCCGCTGCGCCCATCAAACGCAGCCGCTGTGCCCATCAAACGCAGCCGCTGTGCCCATCAAACGCAGCCGCTGTGCCATCAAACGCAGCCCCTGTGCCATCAAACGCAGCCACTGTGCCCATCAAACGCAGCCACTGTGCCCATCAAACGCAGCCACTGTGCCCATCAAACGCAGCCACTGTGCCCATCAAACGCAGCCACTGTGCCCATCAAACGCAGCCGCTGTGCCATCAATCGCAGTCCCTGTGCCCATCAAACGCAGCCACTGTGCCCATCAAACGCAGCCACTGTGCCCATCAATCGCAGCCACTGGGCCCATCAAACGCAGCCACTGTGCCCATCAAATGCAGCCACTGTGCCATCAAACGCAGCCACTGTGCCCATCAAGCACAGCCACTGTGCCAAACGCAGCCACTGTGCCCATTAAACGCAGCCACTGTGCCCATCAAATGCAGCCCCCCCCCCCCCCCCCCCTAACCCTGTCTTTGTGGGGCAATGGGTTACGGCGACGAGCGGCGCCCTTCACGTCTCCTGTGGGGCCAGGCACTTCTCCACACCGTCCTCATGTCCCGTCAGGCGTCCAATGGCGGCACCTGTCGTTTCAGCCAATCAGGTGACTGGGTAACCAGACCTGGTGCACCTGATTGGCTGAGAGGCGGGTCAGTGTTAGGGAAGCGATGTACACAGAAGTGTGCCCGCTGTTTACCCCTTTTGGAAGCCTATTACAGCCCACAGGCTCTAATCAGGAAGCCTATTAGAGCCGATTGCTCTAATCAGGCACTTCCAAAACACACCGGCCCCTGTAATTCATATGCCTGGCGCCCCCAAAAAGGTTCCAGGAACATGAATAGGGGGCGGCAGCGGTGACCATAGAGAGGAGGAGAGGGGAAGCTTTGAGGGGTCTTCCCTGTTCTTCTCAGTCCAATCAGAATTGCTTGGACCAAGATGAAGGGTGTAGACAGGGGAGGGCTGGGCCAGGGGGCAGCGTGGCAATTGCCTCCCAGGCCACCCCAACTCATGTTTAAAATGGCCTGCAGCCGCTGCCATTTTGTTTTTTATTCTGGTCTAGGAAGTTGGGCCGGGGGCATGGCCATGGCGACCGACCACTAGCTGTTGCATTCCGGGAGTTGTAGTCCGTGCTCAAGCACCAAGTGGGTGGAAAACAGAGCAACGCAGAGGAAACTACAACTGCCTGAGAAACGGATTCTTGGAGAGACCCTTACACCCCTAACTGACCCTCCATCTCCCCCCCATATACCCCATGTAATCTTCCCCAGTGATCAGGCTGCATTGATGGGCACTGGTGAGGCTGCATTGAAAAAACAGGTGGGCCATGGATGGTGAGCCGATTCGGCGGTTCAATGGGCCACTTGACTAGACTTGCCCCCCAGGCCTAAGGCTACCAGCCCTCCCCTGGGTGTAGACCCCCCCAAAGCCTGTAAAATTATATATTTTGGGCAGTTGTTGCAAGTGTACTAATACGGCTACAATCACTTTAGGCATATGCAACCGCAAACTTTTTTAGAAGAAGCTTTTGGGGTACAACCTTCTTCATCTTGGTCCAACCTGTACCTTAGAAGGAGGTAGACCCCCCTCCCCCCCAAAAGTTGTTCAGAAAAAAAAAATTGTGGCGAGATATGATTAAAGTGATTGTTGCCGAATTAGTACACTTGCAACAATGCAGTTGAGCACCGCCTAAGGTATTTATTGAGAACAGGCTTTGGGGGGTCTTCACTCTTCATCTTGGTCCAAGCATTACTGTATGGACTGAGAAGATCAGGGTAAGACCCCGCAAAGCTCGTCATGAAAAAAAGTATCATGAAGATACTCAACTGCATTGTTGCAATACGACTGGAGGCTTTGGGGGGGGGGGGGGGGGCTTGTCTACACCCTTCATCTTGGTCTTCACTCTTCATCTTGGTCCAAGCGATACTTTTTGGACTGAGAAGAACAGGGTAAGACCCCTCAAAGCTCGTCATGAAAAAAAGAGTATCACGAAGAGTATTCAGCTGAATGTTGCAAGTGTACTAATACGGCTACAATCACTGTAAGCATACGCAACTGCAAACTTTTTTAGAAGAAGCTTTTGGGGTACTACCTCCTTCATCTTGGTCCAACCTGTACCTTAGAAGAAAGAGGTAGACCCCCCAAAAACTGTCCTGGAAAAAAAGTATGTGGCAAGATATGATTAAAGTGATTGTTGCCGTATTAGTACACTTGCAACAATGCAGTTGAGCACCGCCTAAGGTTTTTATTTTGTTTGGAGGCTTTTGGGGGGTCTTCACCCTTCATCTTGGTCCAAGGATTACTGTTTGGAGTGAGAAGAACAGGGTAAGACCCCTCAAAGCTCGTCATGAAAAAAAAAAGGAGTATCACGAAGAGTATTCAGCTGAATGTTGCAAGTGTACCAATACGGCTACAATCACTGTAAGCATATGCAACCGCATACTTTTTTAGAACAAGCTTTTGGGGTACAACCTCCTTCATCTCGGTCCAACCTGTACCTTAGAAGAAGGAGGTAGACCCCCCAAAAGCTGTCCTGGAAAAAAAGTATGTGGCAAGATATGATTAAAGTGATTGTTGCCGTATTAGTACACTTGCAACAATGCAGTTGAGCACCGCCTAAGGTTTTCATTTTGTTTGGAGGCTTTTGGGGGGTCTTCACTCTTCATCTTGGTCCAAGCAGGGCCGGCCTTAGGTGTTCAGGCGCCCTGTACGAGCTAATCCTGTGGCGCCCCCCCCCCCCCCATCTTCACCAATCCTGTGGCACCCCCAAGACATTGTGCAATTTGCCACCCCCCTGAAAGTGCCGCCTGGTACATTGGTACCATCGGGTCCCATGTGATCATGTGAGCAACTGACTGCGACTTACATTCTGCGAGCTGTGATGGCCGCACGGCGCCCCTGTTGCCCATGGCGCCCTGTGCGGCCGCACAGCTCGCACAACCCAAAGGCCGGCCCTGGGTCCAAGCATTACTGTTTGGACTGAGAAGAACAGGGTAAGACCCCTCAAAGCTCGTCATGAAATAAAGACTATCACGAAGAGTATTCAACTGCATGTTGCAAGTGTACTAATACGGCTACAATCACTGTAAGCATATGCAACCGCAAACTTTTTTAGAACCATCTTTTGGGGTTCAACCTTCTTCATCTTGGTCCAAACTTTACCTTAGAAGGAGGATGTAGACCCCCCAAAAGTTGTCCTGGAAAAAAAAGTATGTGGCAAGATATGATTAAAGTGATTGTTGCCATATTACTACACTTGCAACAATGCAGTTGAGCACCGCCTAAGGTTTTTATTTTGTTTGGAGGCTTTGGGGGGTCTACACCCTTCATCTTGGTCCAAGCATTACTGTTTGGACTGAGAAGAACAGGGTAAGACCCTTCAAAGCTCGTCATGAAAAAGAGTATCATGAAGAGTATTCAACTGAATGTTGCAAGTGTACTAATACGGCTACAATCACTGTAAGCATATGCAACCGCAAACTTTTTTAGAACCATCTTTTGGGGTACAACCTCCTTCATCTCGGTCCAAACTTTACCTTAGAAGGAGGTAGACCCCCAAAAATTGTTCTGAAAAAAAAGTTTGTGGCGAGATATGAGTAAAGTGATTTTTGCCTTATTAGTACACTTGCAACAATGCAGTTGAGCACCGCCTAAGGTTTTTATTGAGAACAGGCTTTGGGGGGTCTTCACTCTTCATCTTGGTCCAAGCAATACTGTATGGACTGAGAAGAACAGGGTAAGACCCCTCAAAGCTCGCCATGAAAAAAAGGAGTATCACGAAGAGTATTCAGCTGAATGTTGCAAGTGTACTAATACGGCTACAATCACTGTAAGCATATGCAACCGCAAACTTAATTAGAACAAGCTTTTGGGGTACAACCTCCTTCATCTCGGTCCAACCTGTACCTTAGAAGGAGGATGTAGACCCCCCAAAAGCTGTCCTGGAAAAAAAGGATGTGGCAAGATATGATTAAAGTGATTGTTGCCATATTACTACACTTGCAACAATGCAGTTGAGCACCGCCTAAGGTTTTTATTTTGTTTGGAGGCTTTGGGGGGTCTTCACTCTTCATCTTGGTCCAAGCATTACTGTTTGGACTGAGAAGAACAGGGTAAGACCCCTCAAAGCTTGTCATGAAAAAAAGGAGTATCACGAAGAGTATTCAGCTGAATGTTGCAAGTGTACTAATACGGCTACAGTCACTGTAAGCATACGCAAACGCAAACTTTTTTAGAACCATCTTTTGGGGTACAGCCTCCTTCATCTTGGTCCAAACTTTACCTTAGAAGGAGGAGGTAGACCCCCCAAAAGTTGTTCTGAAAAAAAGTTTGTGGCGAGATATGAGTAAAGTGATTTTTGCCTTATTAGTAAACTTGCAACAATGCAGTTGAACACCACCGAAGGTATATTTTATTTTTTTGGAGGCTTTGGGGGGTCTACACCCTTCCCCTGGGTCCAAGCAATACACCCTTCATCTTGGTCTTCACTCCTCATCTTGGTCCAAGCAATACTGTATGGAGGGTAAGACCCCTCAAAGCTTGTCATGAAAAAGAGTATTCAACTGAATGTTGCAAGTGTACTAATACGGCTATAATCACTGTAAGCATATGCAACCGCAAACTTTTTTAAAACAAACTTTGGGGGGGGGGGGGGGGGCTAACTCCTTTATCTTGGCCCAAGCTGTACCTTAGAAAAAGGGGGGAGTCCGCCAAAAACTTGTTCCAAAAAAAATAAATAAAAAAAAAATGCGGTTGCAAATGCCTAAAGTGGTATTAAAGCTTACATTTTTTTTTTTTTTTAAATAACATACATATCATATTTACCTCCACTGTGCAGTTCGCTTTGCACAGAGTGGCCCCAATCCTCCTCTTCTGGGGGCCCATGGCGGCTCCTCCCTGAAAGAGCCAACCCCCTCTGGGAAGCGCTCTCCCGAGGGGGGTTAGCTCGCAGGCGCGCTCCCGTGCCATACAATTGGCGTCCATATATTGTATGACTCGGCCCCACCCCCACGGCGGCCGCGTCATTGGGATTTGATTGACAGCGGCGGGAGCCAATGGCTGCGCTGCTATCAATCTATCCAATGAAGAGCCGACAAGACCTGGGGAAAGCAACGCGGGATCGCGCCCACGGAAAGTCGGGGCTCAGGTAAGTAAAACAGGGCTGGGGTGGGGGGGGGCGGTGACTACAAGGCGTTTTTTTTACCCTTAATGCATAGGATGCATTAAGGGGAAAAAACACAAAGGTTTACAACCACTTTAAAGTCCTTGTGACCGTATTAGTACACTTGGTCCAAGCTGTACCTTAGAAGGTGGTGGTGGCAATGATGGTGGTGGGGGGGTGATGATGATGGTGGTGGTGGTGGTGGGGGGGGGGGTGATGATGATGGTGGTGGGGGGGGGGGGTGATGATGATGGTTGTGGGGGAGGTGATGATGATGATGGTAGTGGTGGAGGGATGATGGTGGTGGTGGGGGGGTGATGTTGGTGGTGGTGATGATGGTGGTGGGGGGGGTGATGATGATGATGGTGGTGGTGGTGGGGGGGGGGGGTGATGATGATGATGATGGTGGTGGGGGGGGGGTGATGATGATGGTTGTGGGGGAGGTGATGATGATGATGGTAGTGGTGGAGGGATGATGATGGGGGGGGGAGGTGATGATGGTGGTGGTGATGATGGTGGTGGGTGGGGTGATGATGTTGGTGGTGGTGGGGGGGTGATGATGTTGGTGGTGGTGGGGGGGTGATGTTGGTGGTGGTGGTGGTGGTGGTGGTGATGATGGTGGTGGGGGGGTGATGATGTTGGTGGTGGTGGGGGTGATGTTGGTGGTGGTTAGGGTTGCCAACTCATCCCTTTAAAACAGAACACATATTAATTACACAGGTTCTGAGGCTGATTAAGGAGGTAATTAAACTCACTTGGTGCCTTATTTGCATTAAATTAGCCACAGAACCTGTGTAATTAATATGTGTTCTGTTTTAAAGGGATGAGTTGGCAACCCTAGTGGTGGTGATGGTGAGGGGTGATGATGGTGGTGGGGGGATTGATAATGATGATGATGGTGGTGGTAGTGGGGGGTGATGTTGGTGGTGGTGATGATGATGGTGGGGGATGGTGGTGGTGGGGGGGGGGGGGATGATGATGGTGGTGGTGGGTGGGGGGGGGGGTGTTGATGGTGATGGAGGGGTGATGATGGTGGTTGGGGGGGGGGGATGATGATGGTGGTGGTGGGGGGGGGGTGTTGATGGTGATGGAGGGGTGATGATGGTGGTTGGGGGGGGGATGATGATGGTGGTGGTGGGGGGGGGGGGGTGTTGATGGTGATGGAGGGGTGATGATGGTGGTTGGGGGGGGGGTGATGATGGTGGTGGTGGGGGGGGTGATGTTGGTGGTGGAGGGGTGATGATGGTGGTGGTGGTGGGGGAGTGATGATGGTGGTGGTGGGGGGGTGATGATGGTGGTGGTGGTGGGGGGGGGGTGATGATGGTGGTGGTGGTGGTGGGGGGGGTGATGATGGTGGTGGTGGGGGGGTGATGATGATGGTGGTGGGGGGGGGTGATGATGGTGGTGGTGGGGGGGTGATGATGATGGTGGGGGGGGGGGGTGATGATGGTGGTGGAAACCTCCCCCCCTTCAAAGCTTATCCTGGAAGTGTAACAAAGTGCTAAAATACAAAGGGGGGTTAATTTACTAAACTTGGGGAGTGTAAAATCTGGTGGATCCCTGCATAGAAACCAATCAGCTTCCAGGTTTTGTCGCCGAAGCCTAATGGAACAAGCTGAAGTCAGAAGTTGATTGGCTCCCATGCACAGCTGAGGGCTCCAGTTTTAGTAAATCTCCCACATAGTATGACGGACAGAACGGCGGCGTTGCATGTGGATGAATCCGGCTACGATCCCCTGTAAACGTGCCCGGCCGCACACTTTCAAACTTCCCTTAACAACTGTAGACAGCGGCACCTTATGGCATTTAAAGGCATATTTAACGTTTGATATTATGAGCCCCTGGATCCCTCTACGTCCTAGGCTGCTGCCTCTTCCCCCCCCCAGTCCATTCCGAGAGGAAATCCTCAGCAGCCGGGTCTGTCCCTGGATAGCAGATTCTTTGAAGGAATCAGCAGGAAAAGTCACACAAGGACAACAGGCAATGAATGCAATGAGTTGTTCAGAAAGGGTGTACTTACTTACTGCAGCCAGGAATGGAGACAGTGAGAGGAGGTCGCCTTCCCTCCAGCCCCGGTCAGGGGTGATCAGCACTCACTGCTGGGTGACTCAGGTCTGCTGCTGTGAAGAAAGTCTTGTGTATTCTCATTATCAGCTGGAACAACCCCCAGCTCCTCACCCAGGCAGTGTGCTAGGAATCCTGCTAGATGGGATTGTGACAGCCTCTGCGCTTCAAGCCTGCGGCCACTAGGGGGTGCATGGAAATAGCCGAGGTCTACTGCAATACTACAAACTGCGGCGCTTCATTTGCAGCTTGCATGCTTTATCTGCGATTTATTTTACGTTGCAGTTTTCATCATTTCCAGCCGTAGCAGGGCGCTGATGTCATAGAATATTCAGTCGCTTGTGCAGCAGTTGATTTATTGTGGGGGCTACAAGTTTCAGCCCCGCTGCAGGGAAAGCGCAGCTGCGGGGAAAGCGCAGCTGCAGGGAATGCGCAGCTGCATGGAATGCGCAGCTGCAGGGAATGCGCAGCTGCAGGGAAAGCGCAGCGGCAGGGAACGCGCAGCGGCAGGGAATGTGCAGCTGCAGGGAACGCGCATCTGCAGGGAACGCGCAGCTGCAGGGACCGCGCAGCTGCAGGGATGAGAACGCTTTTTTGTTTTGTTTTGCTGCAGTTGGGGAAAGCTGCAAACAAGCAGTTCGCAATGCACTTTGACCCTGGATTTACACCTATGCGTTTTTAAACATTTAGGGGCAGATCCACAAAGATCTGCCCCGGCGCATCGTATCTGAGATACGCTACGCCGCCGTACCTTACCTGGCTTTGGTTCGAATCCATAAAGATTTCGCGCCGTAAGTTACGGCGGCGTAGTGCATCTCAAGCGGCGTAACGGCGCGGAATTCAAGTTGGGGCGGGTAGGGGGCGTGTTTCATTTAAATGAAGCGCGTCCCCGCGCCGAACGAACTGCGCATGCGCCGTCCCTAAATTTCCCGCCGTGCATTGCGCGAAATGACGTCGCAAGGACGTCATTGTTTAGACTTGGACGTCCGCGATTCACGGACGACTTACGCAAACAAAAAAAAATATTCAAATTAAACGCGGGAACGACGGCCATACTTAACATAGCAAGTCTAACTATACGCCACGAAACAGCAGCTTTAACTATACGCCGGAAAAAGCCGACTAGAGACGACGTAAGAGAATGTGACGGCCGCTCGTACGTTCGTGGATCGTCGTAAATAGCTAATTTGCATACTCGACGCGGAAAACGACGGGAACACCACCCAGCGGACGACGAAGAATTGCATCTTAGATCCGAAGCCGTACGCCTGTCGGATCGAACCCAGAAGCCGTCGTATCTTGTTTTGAGGATTCAAACTAAAGATACGACACGGGAAATTTGAAAGTACGCCGGCGTATCAGTAGATTCACCGGCGTACTCGCTTTGTGGATCTGCCCCTAAGTCCCTTTAACCACTTAAGGACCGGAGGATTTGACCCGGGCCAATTTTTTGCGATTCGGCCCTGCGTCGTTTTAACTGACAATTGCGTGGTCGTGCGACATGGCAACTAAACAAAATTGACCCCCCCCCCCCTCCACAAATAGAGATTTATTTTGGTGGTATTTGATCACCTCTGCGGTTTTTCATTTTTTTTTGCGCTATAAACAAAAAAAGAGCGACAATGTTGAAAACAAAACAAACAATATTTTTATAAATATCCAAAAAAATCAAAAAATTAAATTTATTTATCAGTTTAGGTTAACCACTTCATTACCGGACCATTTGGCTGGCCAATGACCGGGCCGCTTTTTGCGATTCGGCACTGCGTCGCTTTAATTGACAACTGCGCGGTCGTGCGACGTGGCTCCCGAACAAAATTGACGTCCTTTTTTTTTCCCCCACAAAAAGAGATGTCTTTTGCTGGTGTTTGATCACCTCTGCGGTTTTTATTTTTTGTGGTATAAGCAAAAAAGGAGCGACAATTATGAAAAAAAATAACAATATTTTTTTACTTTTTGCTGGAGAAAATTGAGTACTGTCCTTGATATTTTTTTATTTGCACTAACATATCATTTTTCATGGACAAGCTTTTTGCTATAATAAATATCTAAAAAAAAAAAGAAAAAAAAAATCTTTATCAGTTTAGGGATCTCCAAACTTTTTTGACAAAGGGCCACTTTATTGTCCTTCAGACTTTAGGAGGGCCGGATTGTGGCCAGCGGGGGGCAGAAATTGTCCCGGACCCAGCTCCAGTGAGAATAAATGTGGCCTCAGGGTTGGTGGTCAGTAGGAGGAGGAGTAGAGCCTCTATTAGTAGGAGGAGGAGTAGGGCCCCTATCAGTAGGAGGAGGAGTAGGGCCCCTATCAGTAGGAGGAGGAGTAGGGCCTCTATCAGTAGAAGGAGGAGTAGGGCCTCTTATCAGTATGAGGAGGAGTAGGGCCTCTTATCAGTAGGAGGAGGAGTAGGGCCCCTATCAGTAGGAGGAGGAGTAGGGCCCCTATCAGTAGAAGGAGGAGTAGGGCCTCTTATCAGTAGGAGGAGGAGTAGGGCCTCTTATCAGTAGGAGGAGGAGTAGGGCCCCTATCAGTAGGAGGAGGAGTAGGGCCCCTATCAGTAGAAGGAGGAGTAGGGCCTCTTATCAGTAGGAGGAGGAGTAGGGCCCCTATCAGTAGGAGGAGGAGTAGGGCCCCTATCAGTAGAAGGAGGAGTAGGGCCTCTTATCAGTAGGAGGAGGAGTAGGGCCTCTTATCAGTAGGAGGAGGAGTAGGGCCCCTATCAGTAGGAGGAGGAGTAGAGACCCTATCAGTAGGAGGAAGAGTAGGACCCCCATCAGTAGGAGGAGGAGTAGGGCCCCTATCAGTAGGAGGAGGAGTAGGGCCCCTATCAGTAGGAGGAGGAGTAGGGCCCCTATCAGTAGGAGGAGGAGTAGAGACCCTATCAGTAGAAGGAGGAGTAGGACCCCCATCAGTAGGAGGAGGAGTAGGACCCCCATCAGTAGGAGGAGGAGTAGGGCCCCTATCAGTAGGAGGAGGAGTAGGACCCCTATCAGTAGGAGGAGGAGTAGGACCCCTATCAGTAGGAGGAGGAGTAGAGACCCTATCAGTAGAAGGAGGAGTAGGACCCCCATCAGTAGGAGGAGGAGTAGGACCCCCATCAGTAGGAGGAGGAGTAGGGCCCCTATCAGTAGGAGGAGGAGTAGAGACCCTATCAGTAGAAGGAGGAGTAGGACCCCCATCAGTAGGAGGAGGAGTAGGACCCCCATCAGTAGGAGGAGGAGTAGGGCCCCTATCAGTAGGAGGAGGAGTAGGACCCCTATCAGTAGGAGGAGGAGTAGGACCCCTATCAGTAGGAGGAGGAGTAGGGCCCCTATCAGTAGGAAGAAATAGTATCCCATCATTGATATTAGTAGAAGAAATGGTGCCCCCTTGTTGGTATCAGTGGGAGAAATAGTGCCCCAAGGGCCACATAAAGACTAGCAAAGGGCCACATCTGGCCCTCGGGCGGCAGTTTGGAGACCCCTGGTTTAGGTTAACCACTTGCCGACCAGCCGCCGCAGTTTTACTGGACGAAACAACCATATGTTACGTCACTTCGCCCTGTGGCCACTAGGGGCGCGTGTGGGCCTGCTGCTCGCTCTTGGAGCAGATGAGAGTGCCCAGCGGACGCGATGACAGCCGGGCACCAGCGATCGCTAGTGACACAGCGGGAGCCGCGTGTAAACATACAGATCCCAGTTCTTTCAGGGGAGTAATGACCGATCGTGTGTGTTCCTACAAAGTACGATCAAATACCACCAAAAGAAATCTCTATTTGTAAGGGGAAAATTTTAAAAAATTCATTTGGGTACAGAATTGCATGACTGTGCAATTGTCATTCAAAGCTGAAAAATGGCCTGGGCAGGAAGGGGGTGAAGGTGCCCTGTAGGCAAGTGGTTAAAAAAGTTTCTGACCCTTTCAAAAAGCATAAAAAATTTAAAACGCATTGGTGTGAATGGAGAAGTACGGGGAGAGCTTGTTTGGCTGCTCTTCTCCTATGGATCACAGGAGTGCAGTTCCTTCAACCTGCTGATGTCACAGAGCCGGTCCAGGTTCAGACAAGATCGCAACAATGAGGTCGGGATCCGCCCACAATCCTGGCACCGGCACCCGGCTTAGTCTTTTAGTGAGCCGCTGAGAGCCTGAGCCGGCATGCTCCCACTCCCTCCATAGCCCAGCACTCCAGTGAGTAGGGGGGGGGGGGGGAGCAGAGAGCCAGTGACTGACAGTCATCAGCTCTCTACCCAGCTATAGCTGAGAACTGAGTGATTGGTGGTGTTTGATCGCTCGGGTCTCAGTCTCAAGCCTCGTACACACGATCGGATTTGTCCGAAGAGCATTGGCCGTGAACTTGTTCTGCATACAGACGGCAAAACTTTGACTGCCAACAAATACGAAACTATGTGGTTTTTCAGCTCTTTAGCGCCGCCCTTTGGGCAACTTCCGCTAAAGTTGTGTTGTGGTTAGCATTGCTTCCGAGCATGCGTGTTTGTACTTTGTATTCTTTTCTGACGGACTTGTGTACACACGATCGGATAATCCGACAAGACACATTTGTTGTCAGAAAATTTTACAGCGCGCTATCCAACATTTGTTGTCGGAAAATCTGACAACAATTGTCCGATTGTGCGTACAAACGGTCAGGTTTTCCAACAAAACCCTTCCATGACACAATTCCGATTGTGATGCAGCATCCACCTAGGTAAGTATGAAAAAAAAAAAAAACTAGCCCCATACTTCTCTTTTAACAACCATTGAGTCACCAGCTGTCAGCTGGGTTTCCTGCTGACAGCTGAATGTAAAAACAAGAATTGGCGGCAATATAAAAAATCTATAAAAAAATGACGTGGGGATCTTGGGGGGGGGGGACCCCACACTGTTTCCCCCAGGTAAACAGACCAGGTATCCCCCCAGGTATCCCCCCAGCACTCTGACCCCTCTACACCCCAGATATCCCCCCAGCACTCTGACCCCTCTACACCCCAGATATCCCCCCAGCACTCTGGGCCCCTCTACACCCCAGATATCCCCCCAGCACTCTGACCCCTCTACACCCCAGATATTCCCCCAGCACTCTGACCCCTCTACACCCCAGATATCCCCCCAGCACTCTGACCCCTCTACACCCCAGATATCCCCCAGCACTCTGACCCCTCTACACCCCAGATATCCCCCCAGCACTCTGACCCCTCTACACCCCAGATATCCCCCCAGCACTCTCACCCCTCTACACCCCAGATATCCCCCCAGCACTCTGACCCCTCTACACCCCAGATATCCCTCCAGCACTCTGACCCCTCTACTCTCCAGATATCCCCCAGCACTGTGACCCCTCTACACCCCAGATATCCCCCCCAGCACTCTGACCCCTCTACACCCCAGATATCCCCCCAGCACTCTGACCCCTCTACACCCCAGATATCCCCCCAGCACTCTAACCCCTCTACACCCCATATATCCCCCCAGCACTCTGACCCCTCTACACCCCAGATATCCCCCCAGCACTCTGACCCCTCTACACCCCAGATATCCCCCCAGCACTCTAACCCCTCTACACCCCATATATCCCCCCAGCACTCTGACCCCTCTACACCCCAGATATTCCCCCAGCACTCTGACCCCTCTACACCCCAGATATCCCCCCAGCACTCTGACCCCTCTACACCGCAGATATCCCCCCAGCACTCTGACCCCTCTACACCCCAGATATCCCCCCAGCACTCTGACCCCTCTACACCCCAGATATCCCCCCAGCACTCTAACCCCTCTACACCCCATATATCCCCCCAGCACTCTGACCCCTCTACATCCCAGATATCCCCCCAGCACTCTGACCCCTCTACACCCCAGATATCCCCCCAGCACTCTGACCCCTCTACACCCCAGATATCCCCCCAGCACTCTGACCCTTCTACACCCCAGATATCCCCCAGCACTCTGACCCCTCTACACCCCAGATATCCCCCCAGCACTCTGACCCCTCTACACCCCAGATATCCCCCAGCACTCTGACCCCTCTACACCCCAGATATCCCCCCAGCACTCTGACCCCTCTACACCGCAGATATCCCCCCAGCACTCTGACCTCTCTACACCCCAGATATCCCCCCAGCACTCTGACCCCTCTACACCCCAGATATCCCCCCAGCACTCTGACCCCTCTACACCCCAGATATCCCCCCAGCACTCTGACCCTTCTACACCCCAGATATGCCCCAGCACTCTGACCCCTCTACACCCCAGATATCCCCCCAGCACTCTGACCCTTCTACACCCCAGATATCCCCCAGCACTCTGACCCCTCTACACCCCAGATATCCCCCCAGCACTCTGACCCCTCTACACCGCAGATATCCCCCCAGCACTCTGACCTCTCTACACCCCAGATATCCCCCCAGCACTCTGACCCCTCTACACCCCAGATATCCCCCCAGCACTCTGACCCCTCTACACCCCAGATATCCCCCCAGCACTCTGACCCCTCTACACCCCAGATATGCCCCCAGCACTCTGACCCCTCTACACCCCAGATATCCCCCCAAAACTCTGACCCCTCTACACCCCAGATATCCCCCCAGCACTCTCACCCCTCTACACCCCAGATATCCCCCCAGCACTCTGATCCCTCTACACCCCAGATATCCCCCCAGCACTCTGACCCCTCTACACCCCAGATATGCCCCCAGCACTCTAACCCCTCTACACCCCAGATATCCCCCCAGCACTCTGACCCTCTACACCCTGCTTTGGGGAAACTGCAGGGCCCCCCCTGCAGCTGGGGCCCCTGCAGCCCTGAGAGTAATGCGTTGTCATGGTGCAGGTAGCCGGCCGCCATCACCATAACAACTAATAATGCTGTTTGCTCTGGCCCTGGTTGTTATGGTGATGGCGGCCAGCCCGTCTGCTCCATGGCAATGAACAGCATCCTTTCTCATGGGGTTCTCCACAGTAACCACATGACAACCAGGATCCCTATTCATGGGGTTCACATGAACATAGTTTCTGTCATCTTTGTGGTAACTGTAAGTCAAATGGCCTCCCTTCCCATGAGCTTCACATGAACATAGCTTCCTCTGTCTCCACGGCATCCCTTCTGGGTTTACATGAACATAGCTTCCTTTGTTTCCATGGAAACACAAAGCAACCAGCTTCCTGTCTAATAGGCTTCACATGAACGTAACTTCCTTCGTCTCCATGGTAACCATATAGCGACCATCATCCCTTCTTATGGGGGCTCACATGAACATAGCTTCCTTCATCTCCATGGTAACCATATAGCGACCATCATCCCTTCTTATGGGGGCTCACGTTAACATAGCTTCCTTCGTCTCCATGGTAACCATATAGCGACCATCATCCCTTCTTATGGAGGCTCACGTTAACAATGCTTCCTTCATCTCCATGGAAACCATATAGCGACCACCATCCCTTCTTATGGGGGCTCACATTAGCATAGCTTCCTTCGTCTCCATGGTAACCATATAGCGACCATCATCCCTTCTTATGGGGGCTCACGTTAACATAGCTTCCTTCGTCTCCATGGTAACCATATAGCGACCATCATCCCTTCTTATGGGGGCTCACGTTATCATAGCTTCCTTCGTCTCCATGGTAACCATATAGCGACCATCATCCCTTCTTATGGGGGGCTCACGTTAACATAGCTTCCTTTGTCTCCATGGTAACCATATAGCGACCATCATCCCTTCCTATGGGGGCTCAGATTAACAAAGCTTCCTTCGTCTCCATGGTAACCATATAGCGACCATCATCCCTTCTTATGGGGGCTCACATTAGCATAGCTTCCTTCGTCTCCATGGTAACCATATAGCGACCATCATCCCTTCTTATGGGGGCTCACATTAGCATAGCTTCCTTCGTCTCCATGGTAACCATATAGCGACCATCATCCCTTCTTATGGGGGGCTCACTTTAACATAGCTTCCTTCGTCTCCATGGTAACCATATAGCGACCATCATCCCTTCTTATGGGGGCTCACGTTAACATAGCTTCCTTCGTCTCCATGGTAACTCAAGGCAACCAGCATCCCTTCTAAGCTTCCTTTACGGTTCACTAGATTATAGCGTCCCTTGTTTCCATGGTAACCACATGGAGACCGGCATCCTTTCTCATGGGGATCACATGGACATAGCTTCCTTCTTTTCCATGGCAACCAGCAAACCATAAACATAGCTTTCTTTATCTCCATGGGAACCGCATGGCGACCAGCATCCCTTCTGAGCGCACATGATCATAGCTTCTCTTGTGTTCATGTTAACCCCTTAACGCAAATTTGCGTTGATGGCTTGTAGAGGTTATACCGGGATAATATGCAGCTGCAGGCATCACCCCGGTACCGTTTTTTTTAGAGCCAGCTCTTGGCTTTTTAGTGATAACAACCGATGCGGCTAAAAGCCACTCGGCTGTTATCCTAAAGGAGTGGGAGGGGACATCCCCCCCGCCACCTTCCGCCACCTTCCGCCGCTCTTCCCGTCCCACCGGGAGACCCGAGCCATGATCCGGCATATCCGCTAGCTAGGCTGAGACCCGAAAAAGGCCGGACTCAGCTCCGATGTAAAATCCCAGAAGCGACGTCACAACGTCACTTCAGGTTTACTCAGCTGCCAATGGCGCTTTAAAAAAAAAACGATCCCACCATAAAAAGTACCTGTCACCACCTATTACTGTCACAAGGGATGTTTACATTCCTTGTGACAGCAATAAAAGTTTTTTTTTTTAACCACTTGCTTACTGGGCACTTAAACCCCCCTTCTGCCCAGACCAATTTTCAGCTTTCAGCACTGATACACTTTGAATGACAATTGCGCGGTCATAAAACGCTCTACCCACATGACATTTAAAAAAAAAAAATCACACAAATAGAGCTTTCTTTTGATGGTTTTTATTTTGTGTTAAAAAAAATAAAAATACAAAATGTAACCCCTTCAATACCTTGCCTCATGTCCATGGTAACCACACAGCAACCATCATCCCCTCTCATGGGGTTCCCAAGATTAAAGCTTCCCTTGTTTCCATGGTAACCACCATCCCTTCCTATGGAGTTCACATTAACATAGCTTCCTTTGTCTCCTTGGTAACCACATGGCAACCAGCATCCCTTATTATGGCGGCTCACATGAACATAGTTTCCTTCATGTCCATGGTAACCACATAGCAACCATCATCCCTTCTCATTGTGTTCACATGAACATAGCCTCCTTTGTTTCTGTGGTAACCACATAGCAACCATCATCCCTTCTCATGGGGTTCCCAAGATTAAAGCTTCTCTTGTTTCCGTGGTAACCACATAGCAACCAGCATTCCTTCTTATGGGGTTCACATGAAAACAGCTTTCTTTTATCTCCATGGTAACCACATGGCAACCAGCATCCCTTAATATGGCAGTTCACATGAACATAGTTTCCCTCATGTCCTCATGTCCATGGTAACCACATAGCAACCGCATCCCTTCCCATGGAGTTCACATGAACATAGTTTCCTTTGTGCTCTTGGTAACCACATGGAAACCAGTACCCCATAGCTTCCTTCATGTCCATGGTAACCACATAGCAACCATCATCCCCTCTCATGGGGTTCCCAAGATTAAAGCTTCCCTTGTTTCCATGGTAACCACATGGCAACCAGCATCCTTAATTCCCTTCCTATGGAGTTCACATTAACATAGCTTCCTTCGTCTCCTTGGTAACCACATGGCAACCAGCATCCCTTATTATGGCGGCTCACATGAACATAGTTTCCTTCATGTCCATGGTAACCACATAGCAACCATCATCCCTTCTCATTGTGTTCACATGAACATAGCCTCCTTTGTTTCTGTGGTAACACATAGCAACCATCATCCCTTCTCATGGGGTTCCCAAGATTAAAGCTTCTCTTGTTTCCATGGTAACCACATAGCAACCAGCATTCCTTATTATGGCATTATCACATGAACATAGTTTCCCTTATGTCCATGGTAACCACATAGCAACCATCATCCCTTCTAAAGGGGTTCACAAGATTATAGCTTCCCTTGTTTTATGGTAACCACATAGCAACCATCATCCCTTCTTATGGGGTTCACATGAACATAGCTTCCTTTGTGTTCTTGGTAACCACATGGCAACCAGCACCCTTTGTTATGGCGGTTCACATGAACATAGTTTCCTTCATGTCCATGGTAACCGCCTGGTGAGCAGCATCCCTTCTAATGGGGATCACAAGATTAGAGCTTTCATTTGTTTTCATGATAACCACATAGCAACCATCATCCCTTTCCATAGGGGGTTCACATGAACATAGCTTCCTTTGTCTCCATGGTAACCACGTGACAAACAGAATACCTTTCCATGCATCTCCCATGAGCATAGCTTCCTTCATTTCCATGGTGACCACCATCCTTTGGGGCCCAATGTGAACACGTCGTTGTGGTGTCACACCTGGTTTTCTTGGCAGTAAATGTGAAAGTCAATAACTGTTTTATAGCCGTGTATTATATATTATTTACATTACATTACACTTTCTGTTCCTGGTGTTTTATAGCCGTGTATTATATATTATTTACATTACATTACACTTTTTGTTCCTGGTGTTTTATAGCCATAACATATTACACAGCCATTTATAGACTGCAAACAGCCGTTCCCATCCCTCCCTGGACCCTTCACATGGACTTCAGCATCAATTAACTTTTCAGGAGGTTTTATATTGGGGGGGTAACCAGTGCAGAACTTGGAAATTATACACCGTCCATGCAGATCGTGTCTTGAAACCCAGATGCTAGAGTAGCATAGGAAGGGTGCTACCCTCCCACCCTTCCCCTTTTTTTTTGCTATTTCTTCTCTTTTACTTCTACTTGGGTATGCCCCCTTTTAGGCATACTGACCACGTGACCCCGGCACACCTCAGGTCACTAGCACGATTTCCTGAGACTCTGAGTACAAAGAGTATCAAGTGTTGCCAATAGCAACTGAAAATTCTTTCATGTTGGCTGTGCAGGTTTGACCCTGATAGTAAAGATCTAACTGGTCACTTAGTAACACCGACAGTTCTTCTTTCACCCATGACACAACAACTGAGGTCCCCCCTTAAAGAAATCCCTTGTCTACTGGGGCATGTTTCGCACACATGTCAAAATCTCCAAACCACCACCCACCACCACCAGCCCAACCAACCCACCCCTGCACCACCACCCCAACCAACCCACCACTCCACCATCACCAACCCAACCAACCCACCCCGACATCACCACCACCCGAACCAACTCACCACTCCACCACCACCATCCCAACCAACCCACCACTCCACCACCTCCATCCCACCTAAGCCACCACTCCACCATCACCACCTCAACCAACCCACCCCGGCATCACCACCACCCCAACCAACCCACCACTCCACCACCACCATCCCACCTAAGCCACCACTCCACCATCACCACCACCCCAACCAACCCACCACTCCACCACCACCATCCCACCTAAGCCACCACTCCACCATCACCACCCCAACCAACCCACCCCGGCATCACCACCACCCCAACCAACCTACCACTCCACCACCACCATCCCAACCAACCCACCACTCCACCTCCACCATCCCACCTAACCCACCATCACCACCCCAACCAACCCACCCTGGCATCACCACCACCCCAACCAACCCACCCCGGCATCACCACCACCCCAACCATCCCACCACTCCACCACCTCCATCCCACCCAACCCACCACTCCACCATTACCACCTCAACCAACCCACCCCGGCATCACCACCACCCCAACCAACCCACCACTCCACCACCACCATCCCAACCAACCCACCATCACCACCCCAACCAACCCACCCCAACATCACCACCACCCCAACCAACCCACCACTCCAGCACCACCACCCCACCCAACCCACCACTCCACCATTACCACCTCAACCAACCCACCCCGGCATCACCACCACCCCAACCAACCCACCACTCCACCACCACCATCCCAACCCCGGCACCACCACCCCTAACAACCCATCACTCCACCATCACCACCCCAACCAACCAACCCTGGCATCACCACCACCCCAACCAACCCACCACTCCACCACCACCATCCCAACCAACCCACCACTCCACCACCACCACCATCACCACCCCAACCGGTAAGAGAGCTGCCGCTCCAGGTGAGCTCACTAGGGTAATTGATGTCCACTCAGAAGCAGATGGGTGCTGGCAATGCACAGGATGTGCAAAAACAATAAGGATATGGACAGCCGCACTCCAGTAACTTGAAAAAGATGTGCCCTTTATTGGGAACAGGAAAAAAATGCACTACAGGTATCAGCACACAGTGGGATAAACAGCTGACGCGTTTCGCATTGAGTGTCAATGCTTAATCATAGCTATGATTAAGCATTGACACTCAATGCGAAACGCATCAGCTGTTTATCCCACTGTGTGCTGATACCTGTAGTGCATTTTTTTCCTGTACCCAATAAAGGGCACATCTTTTTCAAGTTACTGGAGTGCGGCTGTCCATATCCTTATTGTTTTTGCACATCACCACCCCAACCAACCCACCACTCCACCACCACCACCCCAACCAACCCACCCTGGCACCACCACTCACCACCACCACCCCAACCAATCTACCACCACCCCAACCAACCCACCACTCCACCACCACCCCAACCAACCCACCACTCCGCCACCACCTCAACCAACCCACTACTCCGCCACCACCTCATCACCACTACTCCACCATCACCACCACCACCACCCGCCTCAAAAAAAAAACACCCCAACCCTTGTCTAGTGGGGCATGTTTCACACACATATCAAAATCTGCATGCCACACCCACTGCCAACAACCCACCACTACACCGCCACCACCACCATCCCACCCCCACCATCATCATCATCCCCACCATCACCACCACAACATCATCGCCACTCCACCACTATCATTACCACCACCCCACTGCAACCACCAACATCACCATTACCACCACTCCATCACCACAACCACCACCACTCCACCACCCCACCACTACCACCACCATCACCATTTTAGGGGCCAAATTTGATGTCTAAACATTTTTTACCTTAATGCAAGAAATGTTTAGGCTTTAGAACCACTTTATTGCAATCACAAGCCCCCTATGTGATAGAATGGGCACATATGACAGGTCCGCTTTATGGAGACCTCTGGGGTTTATTAAACCCCCAATGTCTCCCCTGTCCTCCACAACAGCTAATCATCTAAGCTGCTTCCCCAGTTACTGTTCATAGCTAAGGAATCATTCCTGGAAATCTGCTGGGGGAAATGACACATCCAGGAGTGTCGATAACCTGTCCTTCCCCCGCAGGGCTCATTGGTTCCTTCCGTTTACCTCCATGTCACTAATAGGACACAGTAGTGATGAGGAGGTCAGCAGGAGGAACAATTGAGTCTTGGGGGAGGGGGTAGGGTTGCCACTTTTACCTCAAGTCAAACCCAAACACTTTAGTGGCGCACAGTACTTTTTTTTTGTGAGTTTTAATATACACTATAGGATTGTAACAGACCTGGGACACCTTTGGGCTCTCCAAAGAGAATAGTAATGCGGCGCACATAGTGCCCCTTCACCCTCCTGTCAAGCCCTGTTTGCAGCCACATTCCTGTCTAGATAATGTGTCCAGGTTTAAGGTGGACTGAAACCCAGACACGTAATTCCAAACCTGCACTGTCCGGGTGAATCCTGGACAGGTGGCAACCCTAGGAGGGTAGTGTTTGGCCTATTCGGTAGTTGCTACACCTCTGACCATTGCTCATATAGACCCCATTGTAGCGCGGGAATAACTGCTTTTAACCCTAGGAGGGGTGGGGGGGGCAGGGATCTCAGAAGTGTTGTTTTTGCAGCAGACTTCAGAGGACGGTTCCTCAAGGGCGGAGCAATGGCATCAGTAGAAGTAATAATACCTAATACAAATAATAATTTTACTATAGCAAACTAATCCCTTTAAATAAGAAATCAGATCGCTCTTTTCCGTGCTCCTGTCTTCAGGAATAATCACTGGCCCGGATTCAAGTAGCAATTGCGCCTGTGTAACCATAGGTTACACAGCGCAATTGCTTACTTGCCCCGGCGTTACGAATGATTCAGGAACATCGTAACGCCGACTGCAGCCTAAAATCTGCGTGGCATAAGGCTCTTATGCCACGCATATCTTAGGCTGCATTCTAGCGATGACCGCTAGGGGGCGCTCCCATTGTGCTCAGTGTATAGTATGCAAATTGCATACTAACACCGATTCACAATGTTGCGCGAGCCCTGCGTACGCAATTTACGTCGTTTCCGTACGGCGTGTTTAGCGTAAGGCTGCCCCTTCTAATAGCAGGGGCAGCCAATGCTAAAGTATACCCGTCGTTCCCGCGTCGCGACGTTCGAATTTTACGTCATTTGCGTAAGTGATTCGTGAATGGCGCTGGACGCCATTCACGTTCACTTTTAAGCAAATGACGTCCTTGCGACGTCATTTGCCGCAATGCACGTCGGGAAAGTTTCCCGACGGAGCATGCGCTCTACGCTCGGCGCGGGAGCGCGCCTAATTTAAATGATTCCCGCCCCCTACGGGATCATTTACATTAGGCGCCCTTACGCAGGGCAAGTTTGCACAGCGCACACGCAATTTACGGAGCTACTGCTCCGTGAATCGCGGGTAGCGCAGTAAATTAGCCTCCGCAAATAAGGGGCAAATCTACCTGAATCCGGGCCACTGTTATCTCCTTGCCCAAGCTGGGTCCCTTGTACCTTATCACTCTCGCTCTCTTTCTATTGGCTGAGCTCAGCATAGGCTGCACAGAGTAAAGGCTCGGCATATCAGCAGAGTATTGATTATGCAGCTCTTTATTGTTTATTGAATAGTAGAAAGTGACAAATTGTTCCGTCTGCGGCGATAACAGCTGCGGGATTTACCCATACAGTCTGGGAAGCTATTGATGTCGTCTGGAATGATTTTGAAATAATTAGCGATACTTTATTGAAAGCGTATTTCACGGCAAAAAAATAAAAATAAAAAAAACATAAATTTAGTACGTCTCTGCAATACATTTGCCCATGTTTTATCTCTTTAACTCAGCCGTTTCTGCTTTTTTTTTTTTTTTGGCACACAAGTTTAACCACTTCAGCCCCGGAAGGATTTACCCCCTTAACCACCAGCCGCCGCAGTTATACGGCGGCAGGTCGGCTCGGCTGCGCGGAATATACGTCATTTCGCATTCCAGCCATTGGTGGCACGCCCCCCCTTGCTCGCCCCTGGTGCCGACGCGAGTGCCCGGCGGGCGCGATCATCGCCGGGCACCCGCGATCGCACGTTACAGAGTGAGAACCGGGAGATGTAAACACACAGCTCCCGGTCCTGTCAGCGGGAAAAATGTCTGATCGTCTGTTCATACAATGTATGAACAGCGATCTGTCATTTCCCCAAGTCAGTCCCACCCCCCTACAGTTAGAGCACCCCCAGGGAACATCATTAACCCCTTCCTCGCCCCCTAGTGTTAACCCCTTCCCTGCCAGTGTCATTTTTACAGTAATCAATGCATTTTTATAGCACTGATCGCTATAAAGATTCCAATGGTCCCAAAAATGTGTCAAAAGTGTCCGAAGTGTCCGCCATAATGTCGCAGTACCGATAAAAATCGCTGATCGCCGCCATTACTAGTAAAAAAAAAAAATATTAATAAAAATACCGTAAAACGATCCCCTATTTTGTATAATTTTTGCGCAAACCAATCAAAAAACGCTTATTGCGATTTTTTTTTACGAAAAATATGTAGAAGAATACGTATCGGCCTAAACTGAGGAAAAAAATATTTTTTTATATATTTTTAGGGATATTTATTACAGCAAAAAGTAAAAAATATTATTATTTTTTTCAAAATTGTCGCTTTATTTTTGTTTATAGGGCAAAATATAAAAACCGCAGAGGTGATCAAATACCACAAAAAGAAAGCTCTATTTGTGGGGAAAAAAGGACACCAATTTTGTTTGGGAGCCACATCGCACGACCGCACAATTGTCAGTTAAAGCGACGCAGTGCCGAATCGCAAAAAGTGGCCCAGCAAAATGGTCCGGGGCTGAAATGGTTAATTACCAGGCCATTTTTTGCGATACGGCACTGCGTTATTTTAACTGACAGTTGCACGGTCGTGCAACGTTGTACCCAAACAAAATAGACATTGGCCCGGATTCAGGTAGATTTGCCCCTTTGTTACGGAGGCGCAGGGCAGCGTTTTTGCCCTGCGCCCCCGCAAATTTCCTGCGCTACCCGCGATTCACGGAGCAGTAGCTCCGTAAATTGCGTGTGCGCTGTGTAAACTTGTCCTGCATAAGGGCACCTAATGTAAATGATCCCGTAGGGGGCGGGAATCATTTAAATTAGGCGCGCTCCCGCGGCGAGCGTAGAGCGCATGCTCCGTCAGGAAACTTTCCCGACGTGCATTGCGGCAAATGACGTCGCAAGGACGTCATTTGCTTCAAAGTGAACGTGAATGGCGTCCAGCACCGTTCACGAATCACTTACGCAAATTACGTAAAATTCAAACGTCGCGACGCGGGAACGACGGGTATACTTTAGCATTGGCTGCCCCTGCTATTAGAAGGGGCAGCCTTACGCTAAACACGCCGTACGGCGTGTTTATTATTATACACCTTTTGTAGACGCGATGACTTTTGCACAAACCAATCAATATAAACGCTTATTGCGATTTTCTTTTACCAAAAATATGTAGCAGAATATACATATACATAATTACTTTTTTTTTTGTTTATAGCGTACGCAGGGCTCGCGTAACGTTGTGAATCGGCGTTAGTATGCAATTTGCATACTATACGCTGACCACAATGGGAACGCCCCCTAGCGGCCACCGCAAGAATGCAGCCTAAGATATGAAGGCATAAGGAGGCTTATGCCACGCATATCTTAGGCTGTAGTCGGCGTAACGAGCTCTCTGAATCAGGAGAACTCGTTACGCCGGGGCAAGTAAGCAATTGCGCTGCGTAACTATGGTTACGCAGACGCAATTGCTTCTTGAATCCGGGCCATTGTTTTTTCCCCACAAATAGAGCTTTCTTTTGGTGGTATTTGGCGGTTTTTATTTTTTGCGCTATAAACAAAAAAAATGTAAATTTTGAAAACAAAAATATTTATATTTTTTTACTTTCTGCTATAATGCATATCCCCCCAAAAATATATATATAAAAAAAAAAAATTTGTTCATCAGTTTAGGCCAATATGTATATTCTGCTACATATGTTTGGTAAAAGAAAATCGCAATAAGCGTATATATTGATTGGTTTGTGCAAAAGTCATCGCGTCTACAAAAGGTGTATAATAATAAACACGCCAAACAAAAGATTTATGACTTGTCTGGCGGTGAGGAGGGGGGGGGGGGGCGGGGGAAGGTCGTTCTTCTCAGGGTGTCAATACACAGAGAACAACCTTCAATTAGCAGCTCAGCCGATAAGAATGTTAATGATAAACCCGGAGTGTTCCATTATGTGACGTGTGATCCGCTCACACTGCCCCCCCCCCCCCCCCCCGTTCAAGAGTCAGTCCATCCAAAATGTGTGTTTCAGTTCTGAGTGGATATGGTGGGTTATTGAGGGGGGTAATAGAGACCCTTCCAGGTTTTTATTGCTCTCCCTGTCTGCTGGGTAGACTGACGCTGAATGATGGGCCTAGAATTATTGCTGTCACTCTGGTGTGCCCAGGGATATGTAACATGGGTAGCATAGTCAACATTTTCTTATACAGGTGCCCCCGGATGCATACATTTGTGGGTGTCTAGTGGTGGTGGTGGTGGGGGGGGGGGTAAGTGCTTTTTCTTTTACCTTTATTGATCTCACATAGGGGACCAATATGTGATCGCATATTTACAGTGACAGGTTCTCTTTAATGAGACATCAGGGGTCTAATTAGATCCATGATGTCTCACCAGCCCTAGACTTAAAGCGGAGCTCCACCCAACACCCAAGGATGGACTGGCCATTGGGACTACAGGAAGTTTCCCGGTGGGCCGTGGCTCAGTGGGCCGGCTTCAGTGACGGGACTGCCGCCCTCCTCCGCTCCTCTGTCTCTCCCTTCCCGCAGCGCTCACCTTTGGGGAACAAAGAAGCAGGGGGAGGACCAGAGGAGCAGGGGGGACAACAGAGGAGCATGGGGAAGGGAACAGACAGCTGACTCAACAGCTATGGCCTGGGCGTTTCTCTCTTCTGCCAAATCTTGTCCCATAAGGGGGGGGGGCACTGAACTGATTCTTTGCCCCGGGTGAAATAATGTCTAGCTTCCTCACTGGTACTGCCTATAAGTGTACCAGTACCAACCGTTCTACTCTAATAAAGCAGAATGACTAGTGAAGGGAGAGAGGGGGCTTGGGTGGCCGGGGGTGGGGGGGGCGGGAGTTGTCCGGCCGCCATGGGAGAGACCTGTCAAAGTGGGCCAGTCTGCATGAAGTCCAGGGCCAAATTTTTGTCCCAGTCCAGCCCTGGCTCCACCCAAAAGGGGAAGCTCCACTTGTTTGCTAACGACCCCCCCCCCCCACCCCTCCGTTTCCACATTTGCCACTTTTTTTGGGGGGGGGAATAGAGGGAGGAGCGGGTACCTGTTTTTGAGCTCCGCTTTAAACTAATGGAAAATAGATTGGGTTACACTATCTTTTTTCTCTGGTCACAAATGAGACATTAGGGGTCTAATTAGATCCCTGATGTCTCATCAGCCCTTCACTGAAGCCAATGGAGAGTAGATTGCACTCCAATAGCTTTTTTCCCCTTGCTACAGGTAAGACATCAAGCGTCTAATTAGACCCCTGATGTCTCACCAACTGTGGACTTAAGCCAATGGAGAGCAGATTGCGCTCCATTATCTTTTTTACCTGGTCACAGTTGAGACTCCAGCAGGCTTATGTCTCACCTGCCCTCCACTTAAGCTAATAGAGAGTAGATTACACTCTATTAGCCTTTATCCTTGGTTACAGGTGAGACATCAGGGGTATAATTAGACCCTTGTAGGCAGATTCACAAAGACTTACGAGGGCGTATCAGTGGATACGCCGTCGTAAGTCCGAATCCGCGCCGTCGTATCTTTAAAGCGGGGGTTCACCCTTAGAGGGCACTTTTCCCCCTTAGATTCCTGCTCGTTATTACTAGGGGAATCGGCTATTTATTTTAAAATATGTGCAGTACTTACCCGTTTACGAGACGCATCCTCTCCGTCGCTTCCGGGTATGGGCTTCGGGAATGGGCGTTCCTTCTTGATTGACAGGTTTCCGAGAGGCTTCCGACGGTCGCATCCATCGCGTCACGATTTTCCGAAAGAAGCCGAACGTCGGTGCGCAGGCGCAGTATAGAGCCGCACCGACGTTCGGCTTCTTTCGGCTACGAGTGACGCGATGGATGCGACCGTCGGAAGCCTCTCGGAAGAATGTCAATCAAGAAGGAACGCCCGCTCCCGAAGACCCATACCCGGAAGCGACGGAAGAAGATGCAGCTCGAAAACGGGTAAGTACTGCACATATTTTAATATAAATAGCCGATTCCCCTAGACCGAACGAGCAGGAAGCTAAGGGGAGATTTTTTATTTTTTTTTAAATGGGTGAACTCCCGCTTTAAGCGTATGCTCAAATTGAGATACGCTTCTCTGCTGCTAAGATACGACCGGCGTAAGTCTCCTACGCCGTCGTATCTTAGCTGCATATTTACGCTGGCCGCTAGGGGCATGTACAGCGATTTACGCTGAGAATATGCAAATGAGCAAGATACGCCTATTCACGAACGTACGCACGTCCGTCGCAGTAAGATACACCGTTTACGTAAGGCGTTTTCAGGCGTAAAGATAAACCACCAAAAAGATGGCGCAGCCAATGTTAAGTATGGACTTCGGGACAGCCGTCAAATTTCACGTCGTTTACGTCGTTTGCGTAAGCCCATTCAGAATGGGGCTGGGCGTAGGTTACATTCACGTCGAAAGCATTGACTATTTGCGATGTGATTTTGAGCATGCGCACTGGGATACGTTCACAGACGGCGCATGCGCCGTTCGTTAGGCGCGTCATTTACGTGAGGTCACAATTCATTACCATACAACACGCCCACTACAGCCTACTTTGAATTACGCGCAAGTTCTCTGTGAATACTGTACTTGCCTCTCTAACTTACGGCGGCGTAGCGTATATGAGATGCTCTACGCCTGCCTAAAGTTAGGCACATCAACGTGAATCTGGCTATTGATGTCTCACCAGCCCTAGACTTAAGCTAACTTAGAGCAGATTGTGCTCCATTATCTGTTTTCCTTGGTCACATGTGAAACATTAGGGGACTAATTAGGCCCCTAATGTCTCACCTGCCCTCCAGTGAAGCTAATAGAGAGCAGATTGCACTCTATTATCTTTATTTACTGGTCACAGGTGAGACATTAGGGGTTTAATTAGACCCCTGATGTGTCACCTGTGACCAAGGAAAAATGAAGATAATGAAGCACATTCTGCTTTACGATAGCTTAAGTCTAGGGCTGATGAGACATCAAGGATCTAATAAGACCCCTAATGTCTCATCAGGTCTCATTCAGGGGAAAGTGACAGCTGAACCCAGAAGTCTAGGGCTGATGAGACATCAGGGATCTAATGAGACCCCTAATGTCTCATCAGATCTCATTTGGGGAAAGTGACAGCTAAACCCGGAAGTCTAATGTCTTACCTGCCCTCCACTGAAGCTAATGGAGAGTAGATAGTGCTCCATTAGCTTTTTTCTCTGGTCATAATGGTCGGAGGAAAGTGACAGCTGAACCCAGAAGTCTAGGGCTAATGAGACATCAGGGATCTAATGAGACCCCTAATGTCTCATTTGTGACCAGGGAAAAAAAGATAATGGAGCGCAATCTGCTCTCTATTAGCTTCAGTGGAGGGCAGGTGAGATATCAGGGGCCTAATTAGACCCCTAATGTCTCAACTGCCCTCCAAGCTAATGGAGATCAGATAGTGCTTCATTAGCTTTTTTCTCTGGTCATAGCGGTAGGGGAAAGTGACAGCTGAACCCAGAAGTCTAGGGCTGATGAGACATCAGGGATCTAATGAGACCCCTAATGTCTCATTGGGTCTCATTCTGGGAAAGTGACAGCTGAACCCAGAAGTCTAGGGCTGATGAGACATCAGGGATCTAATGAGACCCCTAATGTCTCATTAGGTCTCATTCAGGGAAAGTGGCAGCTGAATCCAGAAGTCTAGGGCTGATGAGACATCAGGGATCTAATGAGACCCCTAATGTCTCATCAGGTCTCATTTGGGGGAAAGTGAAAGCTGAACTTAGAAGTCTAGGGATAATGAGACATCAGGGATCTAATGTAACCCCTAATGTCTCATTAAAAAAGATAATGGAGCGCAATCTGCTCTCCATTAGCTTCAGCGGAGGGCAGGTGAGACATCAGGGGCCTAATGGAGAGCAGATAGCTTTTTTCTCTGGTCATAGTGGTCGGGGGAAAGTGACAGCTGAACCCAGAAGTGAAGGGCTGATGAGACATCAGGGATCTAATGAGACCCCTAATGTCTCATTGGGACTCATTCGGGGAAAGTAACAGCTGAACCCAGAAGTCTAGGGCTGATGAGACATCAGGGATCTAAAGAGACCCCTAATGTCTCATCAGCCCAGGAAAAAAAAGATTATGGAGCACAATCTTCTCTCCATTAGCTTCAGTGGAGGGTAGATGAGACATCAGGGGCCTGATCATAGCGGTCGGGGAAAGTGATAGCTGAACCCAGAAGTGATAAAATCTTCAACGCATCGAGTTCTTAGTATGTAGGGGAGATCAGCGAAAGCATGTTCGCTGGTCTTCTTCCCAATGATTCTCACCATGCAGGTTCTGGGCATGTAGGTTGGATAGCGGAGCCTGGGAAACACGATGGGGCCCATGGAAGCAATCCGGCGGGTTGCTTCCATCTGAAAGCCATCAGTCTGGTTGTGACATTTACATACGGTACATTCCCAGCCGCCACCGACGTATGACATCAAGAATTCCGTGATTGCTAGGCATGTGCAATTTTTTAAGTTACGAATACGTTTTCCGTCAATTTTCGTTATTTTAGTTGATTTGTTAACATACGAATGAACTAATGGTTTAGCGCAATTAATAACGAATAACGATATTTTCAAAATAACGAATATGAAAAACAACGAAGATACGAAAGATGAAAGAAACGAAAACATAGAAACAACGAAAATACCGAACCCAAAAAAAAAAATAATTACGAAAAACAAAATGACCGAAAATGCAAACTTACTAATATTCGAAGACCGAAAAGAAAACAACCGAAATGCCGAACAAAGAATAAAAAACGAAAATCAAAACTAACGAAAAATAAATTACGAATCTTCGGAAAACGGAAATGAAAACAACGAAAATACGAAATAATGTAAATTAGCTTTCGTTAGTACTGAAATATTTCTGGACATTGACCAATAGCCACTGAGCGCTGTCCCTTTCCTCTGAAGAGGTTTGTTCCTTCCCCCAATGAGCTTCTTTCTCATTACCTCCTGGCTCCTTGTGTCTTTTTCTGTGTTAGACTGCAGTGCATCTCATTTCTAGATTTGTATTTGTAATATCTGACATATTTTAGTTTTCTTCTACGTCAGACTTCATTCTAGACAGGGTGTGTGTGCTAACTAAGACAGTCAAGTCAATCGCAGTAAAGTACGAATTACAAAATTACGACGAGTAGTGTGTCGAATAAACGTAAAATGTATTCTAACAGAATTACGAATGCAATAAAATCTACAAAAGTACGTTTTTACAACCAAAGGAAATTAGACACGAAAATACGAATGATCATAAAGCAACGAAGATATATTTCTTAAGAAAATACGAACGCGGCATGATGGAAAATATAATGTAAATACGAATAGCAAAACTAAAATTAAACCAACGTAAAAACGAAGGAACGAATAAAATCATTTTAAAAATACGAACGCGGCAGAATACAAAATATAACGAAAATACGAATCTCGATTCAACGAAAAATAAACTAACAGAAAAAAACGGAAACGGAAAAAAAAGTGTTACGAAAATACTAAAGAGTACGAATACGATAACTAACGTCTTACGAAATTACGACTCGTTACGAATCACGATAAACGAACAGAAACGAAACAGAAATAAACGAAAATTTTTGCTGTGCACATGTCTAGTGATTGCTTACACAGGATCTGCTTTTGCAATTCTTTTTTAAAGGTGCGTGGACCCCGCTGTCATCCTAGTGCTGACTTTACTACCTAATGATTCATTGACCTTGATTATGACTTCACCTGGGTAATGACTAAACGATCGTCACCCAACAGAATTCTTTTATGTCTTAATTACAGGCACACGAGGAAGTAAGCAGACAAGTCCAGGAAGGTAAGCGTACACGCGAGATATAATCCGATACGCCATCCGCAACACAACAATGTAAAAATTCCCCATTGTCCTCCCCCGGTGATTCTCATGTACACCGGATCACCTGAGCCGCAGGGCCTCATGTATAAAGACTGTCCTTTGCTGCGTCCTTCACACCTGACAGACAAAGAGGAGAAATAGCGCTACCGTACATTCCTCAAAAGGGAACATGTGCCTAAAATGAGCTTTATAGTTGGTGGGCAAACAATCAAAAACAGATCATTGAAGTCCAACTTAAGTCACAGAAATAGATATTTCCAAAGGCGTGCGTACAGGGTGTGCCAGGTGTGCCGGGGCACACCCTAATCACCCTGTTCTGCTGCTTGGCTGCAGAGAAAGGGACTGGGGCATCTCTGTCCTCAGTCCCTTTCTTTGTCTCAAAATTGAGACATCAGGGGTCTGTTTAGATCCCTAATATTTCACCAAAGCCCTCCCCTGTGGCTTAAAAAAAACTGTAAAAAAAATATATAAAAAATATGATTGTAAACAAATATGGTAAAAAATAAAAGTAAATATTAAGGCCCAGATTCTCAAAGGGCTTACGACGGCGCAACGCCATGTACGCCGTCGTAAGTCCTAATCTGGGCCGTCGTATCTACGCGACTGATTCTTAGAATCAGTTACGCATAGATATCCATTAGATCCGACAGGCGTAAGGCTCTTACGCCGTCGGATCTTAACTGCAATTTTTTTTTTGCCCGCTAGGTGGCGCTTCCGTGGTTTTCCCCGTTGAGTATGCAAATTAGCTAGATACGCGAATTCCCTAACGTACGCGCGGCCGACGCAGTAAATTTACGACGTTTACGTTAGCTTTTTCCGGCGTAAAGTTGCCCCTGCTATATGAGGGGCAACCAATGTTAAGTATGGCCATCGTTCCCGCGTCGAAATTTATAAATTTACGTCGTTTGCGTAAGTCGTCCGTAAAATGGGGCTGGACGCCATTTACGTTCACGTCAAAACCAATGACGTCCTTGCGACGTCATTTGGAGCAATGCACCCTGGGATATTTTACGGACGGCGCATGCGCAGTACGTTCGGCGCGGGAACGCGCTTAATTTAAATGCTACACGCCCCCTACCCGCCTATTTTGAATTAGGCGGGCTTGCGCCGGGTGATTTGCGCTACGCTGCCGCAACTTTACAGGCAAGTTCTTTGTGAATAAAGCACTTGCCTGAAAAACTTGCGGCGGTGTAACGTAAATGAGATACGTTACGCCCGCCCTAAGTTACGCCATTCTACGAGAATCTGGGCCATAGTAAAAATAATAAAGATAAACTACTGACACTGTCCACTGCTCTACTGACTGTCTATTGCCCTGCTGCTATATATACATATATATATATATATATATACAGTGGAACCTCGGTTTAAGAGTAACTTGGTTTGAGAGCGTTTTGATTTGCGAGCAACTTTTTTTTTTTAAATTCTGACTCGGTTTGCGAGCCCTCGACTTAAGCTAACGTAGAGCAGATTGTGTTCCATTATCTTTTTTTCCCTGGTCACAGGTGAGACATTAAGGGACTAATTAGGCCCCTAATGTCTCACCTTCCCTCCAGTGAAGCTGAATGATGGGCCTAGAATTATTGCTCTCACTCTGGTGTTCCCGGCGATATGTAACATGGGCAGCACAATCAACATTTTTTTATACAGGTGCCCCCCCCCCAATATCTACACTTGCCAATCAGGGACGCAAGGCGCCACCAAAGATGGTGTCCGTCCCTGATTGGCAAGGGTTTTTAGGTAAGCTGCTACGCTCCATCTTTCCCCATGTACCTTGTATTACTGCTTGTTATGTATAAGACTGTACTATGCAAATGTATACTTGTCAACTATATATATCACATATTTTCTCCTGACGAAGCGGCATTAGTCCGTGAAACTAGTCGAGATGCTCTTTGCGACACACAATCCCACTGTGACTTTTCCTCCTTGGGGACTGCTATTTTCGTGATATGTATGGATTCCCACCATGTTTTTAATCTGTAAATGATTTTGTGTTGTTTTTTATTAATTATGTATTAATAAAATACTTTCTATTTTTCTATATATGTTTCTATATTCGATTCTACCTCTTTAACCACTTAAGCCCCAGACCAAAATGCAGCTAAAGGACCCGGCCAGGTTTTGCGATTCGGCACTGCTTCGCTTTAACAGACAATTGCGCGGTCGTGCGACGTGGCTCCCAAACAAAATTGGCGTTCTTTTTTCCCCACAAAGAGAGCTTTCTTTTGGTGGTATTTGATCGCCTCTGCGGTTTTTATTTTTTGCGCTATAAACAAAAATAGAGCGACAATTTTTAAAAAAATGCAATATTTTTTACTTTTTGCTATAAAAAATATCCCCAAAAATATATAAAAAAAAATTTTTTTCCTCAGTTTAGGCCGATACGTATTCTTCTACATATTGTTGGTAAAAAACATCGCAATAAGCGTTTATCGATTGGTTTGCGCAAAATTTATAGCGTTTACAAAATAGGGGATAGTTTTATTGCATTTTTATAAAAATTTTTTTTTTTACTACTTATGGCGGCGATCAGCATTTTTTTCGTGACTGCGACATTATGGCGGAAACTTCAGACAATTTTGACACATTTTGGGACCATTGTCATTTTCACGGCAAAAAATGCATTTAAAATGCACTGATTACTGTGAAAATGACAGTTGCAGTTTGGGAGTTAACCACTAAGGGGGCGCTGTAGGAGTTAGGGTTCACCTAGTGTGTGTTTACAACTGTAGGGGGGTGTAGCTGTAGGTGTGACATCATCGATTATGTATCCCTATAAAAGGGATCACACGATCTATGACGCCGCCACAGTGAAAAACGGGGAAGCCGTGTTTACACACAGCTCTCCCCGTTCTTCAGCTCCGGGGACCGATCGCCGGACTCCAGCGGCAATCGGGTCCCGGTCACGGAGCTGCGGACCGGGTCGCGGGCACGCGCCGCGGCCCACGGATGGACAATAGCACAGCACGTACCTGTACGTGCATGTGCCCAGCTGTGCCATTCTGCCGATGTAAATGTGCAGGAGGCGGTCCTTAAGTGGTTAAGTTGTACCGAGATTGTCCAGTAGCCCCCATTTTCCGAAACGTTGGTTTGGGGACGAAAACAAGTCCGACCTCTATATTTCCATTTTTTGGATGAAGGTACTACAGATCTCTAACACATTATATATGTTTCTCTGAGGCTATATTATAGTTTCATACATGGCAAATGAGGTTTAATGTGAAAAAAATGTAAAATAATGCATTTGGGTGCCAAAAAGACGAATGCAATCTATAGACTGGGGGGGGGGAGAACCTCTGGGGGGATCTAGGATGGAGAAGGACCTGGGGGTCCTAGTAGATGATAGGCTCAGCAATGCCAAGCTGCTGCTAACAAAGCAAACAGAATATTGGCATTAAAAAAAGGGATTAACTCCAGAGATAAAACCATAATTCTCCCGCTCTACAAGACTCTGGTCCGGCCGCACCTGGAGTATGCCGTCCAGTTCTGGGCTCCAGTCCTCAGGAAGGATGTACTGGAAATGGAGCGAGTACAAAGAAGGGCAACAAAGGGTCTGGAGGATATTAGTTATGAAGAACTTAGCAGGGTCAGGAGCCAATGGTCAATCCCCATGCATACTGTACCTAAAGGCAACAGACTCACTATAAACTCTGGCCCGGATTCAGTAACAATTGCGCTTTTTTTACGGAGGCGCAGGGCAACGTTTTTGCACTGCTCTCGATTCACGGAGCAGAAGCTCCGTAAATTGTGCGGGCGTGCTGGCAAAATGCCTGGCGTAAGCGCGCGCAATTTAAATGATCCCGTAAGATTTAAATTTAAATCAGGCGCGTTCCCGCGCCGATCGTAGAGCGCATTCTCTACGACGTGCATTGCGGCAAATGACGTCGCAAGGACGTCATTTGCTTCAACGTGAACGTGACTGGCGTCCAGCGCCATTCACGAATCACTTACGCAAAGTACGTAAATTTCAAATTTCGCGACGCGGGAACGACGGGTATACGTAACATTGGCTGCGCCTGCTAATAGCAGGGGCAGCCTTACGCGAAAACTGCCGTACGGAAACGGCGTAAATTGCGTACGCAGGGCTCGCGCAACGTTGTGAATCGGCGTTAGTATGCAATTTGCATACTATACGCTGACCACAACGGGAGCGCCACCTAGCGGCCATCGCAAGAATGCAGCCTAAGATATGCGGGCATAAGAGCCTTATGCCGCGCATATCTTAGGCTGCAGTCGGCGTAACGAGGTTCCTGAATCAGGAGCATTCGTTACGCCGGGGCAAGTAAGCAATTGCGCTGTGTAACTTATGGTTACGCAGGCGCAATTGCTTCTTGAATCCAGGCCTCTGACAACAAAGAGTTTCACATTCTCCTCATCTACAGAGTGATGCCGGGCAGGAGAAGGCCATACGTGCCGATATACCGGTTCCTCCATCTCCTCATTGTGTTTGTGTAAGGATCTGTCCTTGGCCTTCTGCTGTTTGTATGCAAATATCTCATCCTGAAAGTTATCAGTAGAGACAGATGGAGCACAAATGTTTTCCATATACACAGCGATTGACATTAACACGATTAACCCCGTATTTACCCCAAGACTTTGAGGGTCCAACGTTGACCATAAGGTGAATCCAGACTTTAGAGACCGGTTGCCTAATCTAGCCAACGCTAGTTGCTCCTTGTTGGTTTAAAGTGCTTCTAAAGGCTCAATGTTTTTTACCTTCTTCGTGAAGGTAAAAAAAAATTCTGTGTGCAGCAGCCCCCCCAAAAAATACTTACCTGAGTCCCCTCTCGATCCAGCGATGTCCCAGAGAGCCTCAGCTCTCTGGGGACTCTCATTCCTCATTGGCTGAGGCAGCAGTGGAAGCCAATGGCTTGCCAATCCAGCAATGTGCACGAGCACAGCAGCTTCCTCCTCATTGGACAATTTTCTGCTCAAATGAAAAAAAAATTACATTTTTTTAAATAATATATGAATAAGTCAATGTAAAATAAACACATAAATAATTAAAAATTATCATAAATAAATAAAATTTAACCCTAACCATAACAAAATATGTTAAGCAAAGTATTATTATTATTATTATTATTATTATTATTATTATTATTATTATCATTATTATTATTAATACTATAATAATAATAATAATAATAATAATAATAATAAGTATTATTATTTATTTTAAGTTTGGGTTAGGGTATTTACCGTAGTTATTTATTATGTTGGTGTTATTATTATTTAATGTTTTAGTGTTTTTAAGGTTTAGGGGTTAATTATTTATTTCTTTTTACATAGTATTCATTTATTGTATTTATTTATTTATTTATTATTTATTTGTGATTATTTGCATTTATTTGTGTATGTATTTTACATGTATTCATTAGTAGTAGTAGTATAATTAACACCCTAACCCTAGCACAACAATTAATAAATAAATAACCTTAACCCTTAATCCTAACCCTTAACCTAACCTTAAAGGGTCACTAAAGGCAAAAACATTTTTTTTTTTTAAATAACAAACATGTTGGGCCAGATTCAGGTACATCTGTGGCGGCGTAACGTATCTCATTTACGTTACACCGCCGCAAGTTTTACGGGCAAGTGCTTGATTCACAAAGCACTTGCCTGTAAAGTTGCGACGGCGTAGCGTAAATCCCTCCGGCGCAAGCCCGCCTAATTCAAATGGGGCGTGGATCATTTAAATTAGGCGCGTTCCCGCGCCGAACGTACTGCGCATGCTCTGTTTTGAAATTTCCCGCCGTCCTTTGCGCGAAATGACGTCGCACCAACGTCATTTTTTGAATGTCGACGTGAGTTACGTCCTTTTTTATTCACGGACGACTTACGCAAAAAAAAAAAAATTTAAATTCGACGCGGGAACGTCGGCTATACTTTAACATGGCAAGTCTAAAGATAGGCCAAGAAATAGCAGCTTTAACTATACGCCGGGAAAAGCCGACTAGCGACGACGTAAGAGAATGCGACGGCCGCGCGTACCTTCCTGAATCGCCGTAAAAAGCGAATTAGCAAACCCGACGCGGAAAACGAACTCCACCCAGCGGGCGCCAAAGTATTACACCTATGATCCGAATGTGTACGAAGCCGTACGCCTGTCGGATCGATGCCAAAAGCCGTCGTATCTTGGTTTGAGGATTCAAACTAAAGATACGACGCAGGAAATTTGAAAATACGGCGGTGTATCAGTAGATACTCCGGAGTATTTCTTCTGTGAATCTGGCCCGTTATACTTACCTCCACTGTGCAGCTCCTTTTGCACAGAGTGGCCCCGAATCCTGTCTTCTGGGGTCCCTCGGCGGCTGTCTCGGCTCCTCCCCGCAAAAGCTTTCTACCTTCATGCGAGCTCGCATGGTGGAAAGCTTTTGCGAGCGCGCTCCCGTGATACAGCGGCGGGCATAGCCGCCGACTGTATCACTTGGCCCCACCCCCCGGCGCGCTGCGTCATCCGCTGTGATTTGCTGCTATCAATCCGTCCAGCCTAGCCAATCAACGGGCATGCTGGGAACTAAAGAGGATAACGAGGACGCATAGGATGCATTAAGGTGAAAAAACATTTACCTTTACAACCCCTTTAACTCTAACCCCTTAGGCTGGGTTCACACATGTCCGGCTGCAGTTTGCAGCCCAGAGCCGGTGCGTTTCTGTTCACTGGTTCAGGTGCGAATCTTTGCCTGAATTTGCACCTGAACCGGACCCAATAACGCACCGGACATGTGTGGACCGGCCGCATTGAGATGTTATGCCCATTGAATGCGGTTAATATGTGAATCCAGCCTGACCCAAACAAGAAAAAATACAAATAAAATGAATAATAATAAAAAATAAAATAAAAGCTGAAGGAAAAGCTAAAAAAGGCTCAAAAACCTAGCAACAAATTACGCAACAGACGGTCGTTTTCTCTATTGGCTAACAAAAAAAGCCAAAGTTCAAAAACGCTGCATCAAAACTAGCAAATCGCACATAAAAACGCACAAAAAAAATCTGCAAAATACGCTCAGGTGTGAATGCAGCCTTAGGCTCCGTACACACGAGAGGATCGATCCGCTGAAATTGATCCGCTGGTGTGTACGATCCAGCGGATATTAGCATGCTAGAAATCTATATTAGCATGCTAAGAAATCTATCCGCTGGAATCGGCTCCAGCGGATCGATCCGGTGGTCTGTACAGACTCACCGGATCGATCCATCCGCTCCCATCCCTCGCATGCGTCATAATGATTCGACGCCAGCGTGGATATCCTTATATGACAGCGTCGCGCACGTCGCCGCGTCATCATCGCGGCGACGGCGCGACACGTCACCGCGGACGGAATTCCGCAGGGATTTTGATCTCCTGGTTAGTACAACCAGGAGATCAAAATCCGCCAGAGGATTTATCCGCGGATAAGGTCCGGAGGACCGTTTCCGCGGATAAATCCTCTCGTGTGTACCCGGCATTACTAAGCTCTGGGAAAATAAGTGCAACTGCACTTGGAAAAGTGCACAGTCTGTTTGCCTTTAGTAAATCCACCCCATAGATTGTAGATTGATGATTAACTCATACAAAGCTCTCAGCGCTATGACCATTGCTTGGATTATTCCGCTCTAAGGGCCAAATCCACAAAAGGGATACGACGGCGTAATTGCTGTAACGCCGTCGTATCCCTGTTCCTAACTATGGAACTGATCCACAGAATCAGTTTCCAATAGATAGGAGATAGGAGAAGATCCGACATGTGTAAGGGACTTACACTGCCGGATCTTAGGATGCAGTACCGCATCCGCCGCTGGGGGCATTTCGTGTCGAAATGCCGCCTCGGGTATGCAAATTAGCACTTAGGGCGATCCACGAAGCTTTTCAGCTTCGTTTTTTCTCCGTAAGTTTTAGTTTGCATACGCAAAATTAGGGCTGCTTTTACATGGTGTAAAGTTAGTACACCATGTAAAAGCAGACCTTTCTGTCCAGCGACGCGATTTTTTTAAAATTTAGATTTTTTTTTTTCCACCGTATCTTTTTTTTTTCCCGACGCAACTTTATTGACCCGTCGCAATCCACAAAGCTTGGCGTAACGTAATTTCGCGCTATGCACGTCGGGAAAATGACGTCACGAGCATGCGCAGTACGGCCGGCGCGGGAGCGCGTCTAATTTAAATGGGAATCGCCCCCATTTGAATAGGAACGCCTTGCGACGGCGGAATTTAAGTTACACAGCCCAAAATTTCTAGGTAAGTGCTTTGTGGATCAGGCACTTAGGTAGAAATTTTAAGGCAGTGTAACTTAAATGGAAAAAATTAAGTTAGGCAGGATCTTTGTGGATTTGGCTCTTATTTTCTTTATTGTCGCCTTCCTTCACGTCACGTCTACCGGCCATAAACAAACCTTCCACCCCCTCAGGTGTTCTCCGACACGTCTACTTTCTACTCCTCACATTATATCTTCCGCTTATTGTTTCAGGCAGACAAAGAAGAAACAAAAATAGAATTTCCAAGGTCAAGTTGAACCATTCGAGTCCCCGGGGAAATTCTTCTCCCTAAACCTCCTTGCGTCCCTCATAGCGTTTCGTTTTTTATTTTTATTGGCAATCCCACACTTTGTACCGCTTAGCATTTGTACACTACCCCATTTTTTTTTTCTCCAGGGATTTAATTAAAGTGCAAATTTGGATACATTGGGGTAGATTCAGGTAGCTTTGCGCAGTTTTTACGGAGGCGCAGCGCACCGTTTTGCTGCTGCGCCTCCGCAAATTACCTGCGCTACCCTTGATTCACGGAGTAAATTGCGTAAATTGCGTGGGCGCTCCGGCAAAATGCCCGGCGTAAGCGCGCGCAATTTAAATGATCCCGTAGGGGGCGGGAATCATTTAAATTAGGCGCGTTCGCGCGTCGAGCATAGTGCGCATGCTACGTCGGGAAACTTTCCCGACGTGCATTGCGGTAAATTACGTCGCGAGGACGTCATTTGCTTCAAAGTGAACGTGAATGGCGTCCAGCGCCATTCACGATTCACTTACGCAAACGACTTAAATTTCAAATTTCGCGACGCGGGAACGACAAGTATACGTAGCATTGGCTGCCCCTGCTATTAGCAGGGGCAGCCTTACGCAAAAACCGACGTACGCAAACGACGTAAACTGCGTACGCAGGGCTCGCGTAGGATTGTGAATCAAGGTTAGTATGCAATTTGCATACTATACGCTGACCACAACGGGAACGCCACCTAGCGGCCTGCGTAAGAATGCAGCCTAAGATATGACGGCATAAGAGCCTTATGCCAGTCATTTCTTAGGCTGCAGTCGGCGTATCGAGGTTCCTGAATCAGGAGCATTCGTAACGCCGGCGCAGGTAAGCAATTGCGCTGCTTAACTATGGTTACGCAGACGCAATTGCTCTTTGTTTTTTTATTGGGAATAAATTGTAACTTTGATTTTTTAGTTCAATTTTCTGCAATTTTTCTGCGACATGTTTTACTTATTTTAATCAACGAAATTAACACTGATTGGGTGCATACATTTTATATAGGTTGCGCAACAACTAAAAAAAGACCGAAAATTTTGAAAAACATTACGGCCAGATCCACAAAGAATCTATTGATACGCCGCGTAAGTTCTACGATGCCCCGTCGTATCTTTGTTTTGTATCCACAAAACAAGATACGCCTGAATGTGGGCTAAATCCGACTGACGTACGTCTTAGCACGCCGTCGGATCTTAGGTGCATATTTACGCTGGTCGCTAGGTGGCGCTTCTGTTGATTTCCGCGTAGAGTATGCAAATTAGCTAGATACGCCGATTCTCAAACGTACGTCCGCCCGGCGCATTTTTTTACGTCGTTTACGTAAGGCTTTTTTCTGCGTACCGTTACCCCTGCCTCTATGAGGTGTACGCAATGTTAGGTATGGACGTCGGGACAGCGGTGAATTTTCCGTTGTTTACATCGTTTGCGTAAATCGTTCGCGAATAGGGCTTTGCGTAAGTTACGTTCACGTCGAAAGCATTGACTATTTGCACACTGGGATACGTCCACGGACGGCGCATGCGCCGTTCGTAAAAAGCGTCAATTACGTGGGGTCATACCAGATTACCATACAACACACCCACCCCAATTCTACTTTGAATTACGCGGGCTTACGCTGGCAGATTTACGTTACGCCGGCCCGCATATGGGTGCAAGTTCTTTGTGGATACCCTAGGAGCCACTCTGATTTACGGCGGCGTAGCGCATATTAGATGCGCTACACCCACCTAAATATACGCCCGTTTTTGTGGATCTGGCCCTACGCTTTTATTTTTTTCTGTTAATTTTTTTGAAAATAAGTAAGTTTTCTTCTTCAATGATGGGCACTGATATGGCGGCACTGATGGGCACCAATGAGGTGGTACTGATGGGCACTTATAGGCGGCACTGATGGGCACTGATAGGCGGCACTGGTATGCAGCACTGATGGGCACTCATAGGCGGCACTGATGGGCACTCATAGGCGGCACTGGGCACTCCAAGGCGGCACTGATGGGCACTCAAAGGGGGCACTGATGGGCACTCAAAGGGGGCACTGATGGGCACTCAAAGGGGGCACTGATGGGCACTGATGGGCGGCACTTATGGGTGGCACTGATGAGTACTTATGGGTGGCACAGATGGGCATAGATTTATGGCATTTTTATTAATATATTTTTTTTAATTAGAAATGGTGGCGATCAGTGATTTTTATCGCGACTGCGACATTATGGCGGACACATCGGACACTTTTGACGCTATTTTGGGACCATTGTCATTTATACAGCGATCGGTGCTATAAAAATGCACTGACACTGGCAGGGAAGGTACATACATGTTCTAGCAGCGCAGTAATTCACACCACACTGGCAGGGAAGGGCTTAACCACTAGGGGCCACGGAAGGGAATAAGTGTGTCCTAGGGAGTGGTTCTAACTGTGTGGGGGCGTGGCTTACTGTGACACGACACTGATCACTGCTCCCGATGACAGGGAGCAGTAGATCAGTGTCCTGTCACTAGGCAGAATAGGGAAATGCCTTGTTGTGCAGTACCGTGACACGATCGCGGGACACCGGCGGACATCGAGGTAGTAACGTTACAGAATTGCCAGTAGCTTTGCATCAAGTTTTTCAACATTTTTACCATAAAGTTATTTCAGTGTTTTTTAGCATTAACATTTTTAAGCGTTTTTTTTCAATGGGATCAAAAACGTTAAAAAACTTTGAGCTGCGTTTATCAGTGTTTTTGTGCATTTTTTGTTGTTTTTAGGTGTTTTTAGGCGTTTTTTTACATAAGAGCATTTTTACAGCTGAAAAACCCACTAGTTTTGGGTTATTTTTACAGCCAAGAAAACATCTCAGACAAAAACAGGATGCATGGGCACATAGGATAACATGCTGGAGAGTTTATTGACATTAGAAAAAAAACATCTGAAGCCAAAAACAGCAGCTGTAAAAAACGTCCAGTGTGCATGAGGCCTCAATGGTAACTTTTATTTTTAACCACTTCCATACCGGGCCTATTTTGGCACTCCTACATGTAAAAATCATATTTTTTTTGCTAGAAAATTACTCAGAGCACCCAAATATTATATATGTTTTGTTTTTTTTAACAGACACCCTAGGGAATAAAATGCCGGTGGTTGCAACTTTTTATGTCACACGACATTTGCGCACCAATTTATCAAACGCGTTTTTCATGGATTAAAATATAACAAAACAGTAAAAGTTAACCCAATTTTTTGTATAGTGTGAAAGAAGATTTTATGCCGAGTAAATAGATACCTAATATGTCACGCTCTAAAATTGCGCACACTTGTGATATGGCGCCAAATTTTGGTACTTAACCTCTAACCACTTGCCTACCGGGCACCTCCTTTCCTGCCCAGGCCAATTTCCAGCTTTCAGCGCTGTCACACTTTGAATGACAATTGTGCGGTCATGTAACACTGTACACAAAGGACATTTTTATCATTTTCCTTTTGGTGGTATTTAATCACTGTTTTTTTTTTTTTTATCTTTTGCTAAACAAACGAAAAAAGACCAAAAATTTTTAAAAAATAATAATTTTTTCATAGTTTGTTATACCCTTTCACACGTGCGGACCGTCGTCCGTTTTTCATCCGTCCGTTTACGGATGAAAAACGGACTGCAATGCTTTCCTATGGGATAGCGGACGTTAGCGGATGACCATCCGCTAACGTCCGTTAACATCCGTCTCCGTCAAGCTCCGTTTTTTTGAACGGAAGAAAACCCGATTTTTCTTCCGTCAAAAAAAACGGAACGGACGAAAAACGGATGTTAGTGGACGATCCGTTTAACATCCGATCCGCTAACATCCGTTTTTCCTCAAAATATTTAAAAAAAGACAGAATTCAATAAACTTTAATAATATGCATACATTGCAATACCCTTTGACCCAGGAAGTGTTTATTAAGCACATGCTGGCTAGTGCCTGGTGATAAGAACATATAGGGGGTTATCCTCAAAAGAGATACTCCGACTTAACTGCTGTTCAGTCTGTGTGTAACTTTGGAAACGATCCTCAAAAGGCTTTTTCCAAAGTTACACAGAAGATCCGGCATGTGTAATTGAATTACACTGCCTAATTTTAGGATGCAGTACCGCATCCGCCGCTGGGGGCATTTCGAGTCGAAATGCCGTTGCTAGTATGCAAATTAGCACTAAGGCGATCCACAAAGTTTTCTAGCTTCCTTTTTGCGCCGTAAGTGTTATTTTGCAAGTGTAAAATTAGGGCTCGTTTTACAAAGTGTAAAGTTAGTCACACCTTGTAAAGGCCCATTCCAGCGACGGCATTTGGTATACTTTCCCGAGGGAGAACTCCACGTCAATTTGTAAAAAACAAAACCGGCATGGGTTCCCCCCCAGGAGCATACCAGGCCCTTAGGTCTGGTATGGGTTGTAAGGGGACCCCCCCTACGCCGAAAAATTGACGTAGGGGGTCCCCCTACAATCCATACCAGACCCGTATCCAAAGCACGCTACCCGGCCAGCCAGGAAGGGAGTGGGGACGAGCGAGCGCCCCCCCCCTCCTGAGCCGTGCCAGGCCGCGTGCCCTCAACATGGGGGGGTTGGGTGCTCTGGGGCAGGGGGGCGCACTGCGGGCCCCCCCACCCCAGAGCACCCTGTCCCCATGTTGATGAGGACAGGACCTCTTCCCGACAACCCTTGCCATTGGTTGTCGGGGTATGCGGGCGGGGGCTTATCGGAATCTGGGAGTCCCCTTTAATAAGGGGGCCCCCAGATACCGGCCCCCCACCCTAAGTGAATGGATATGGGGTACATCGTACCCCTATCCATTCACCTGGAGGCAAAAAGTAAAAGTTAATAAACACACAACACAAGGCTTTTTAAAATATTTTATTATTCTGCTCCGGACGCCCCCCCTGTCTTCGTTATTAGCTCTTTTACCAGGGGGGGCTTCTTCTTCCACTCTCCGGGGGTCTTCCGCTCTCCGGGGGTCTTCCGCTCTCCGGGGGGGCTTCTCCGGACTCCGGGGGGGCTTCTCCGGACTCCGGGGGGCTTCTTCCATCTTCTCCCCTCTTCCGCTCTTGACTCGGCGAACCCCGGTTCTTCTGCAGCTCTCCGGTGCCTTCTTCTTCAGCGCTGGCTGCCTGCTATGTTTGTGTGTTAGCTCGATTTCAAACAGGCAGCCGGCGCGGTCTTCTGTGACGCCAGGGTCTTCTGTTCTTCCGATGTTGCCTCGTCGCCTGTTGTCGCTGTAATGATGGAAGCGCGCCTTGCATCACATTTATATAGGCATCACCGTCCCATCATGCTCCGGTAGGTACCCACGTGGTGGGTGCCTACCCACGTGCACCCACCACGTGGGTACCTACCGGAGCATGATGGGACGGTGATGCCTATATAAATGGGATGCAAGGCGCGCTTCCATCATTGCAGCGACAAGAGGCGACGAGGCAACATCGGAAGAAAGGAAGAGAAGACCCTGACGCCACAGAAGACCGCGCCGGCTGCCTGTTTGAAATCGAGCTAACACACAAACATAGCAGGCAGCCAGCGCTGAAGAAGAAGGCACCGGAGAGCTGCAGAAGAACCGGGGTTCACCGAGTCAAGAGCGGAAGAGGGGAGAAGATGGAAGAAGACCCCCGGAGTCCGGAGAAGCCCCCCGGAGAGCGGAAGAAGAAACCCCCCCTGGAGAGCGGAGAAGACCCCCGGAGAGCGGAGAAGACCCCCGGAGAGCGGAAGAAGAAGCCCCCCCTGGTAATTGAGCTAATAACGAAGACAGGGGGGGCGTCCGGAGCAGAATAATAAAATATTTTAAAAAGCCTTGTGTTGTGTGTTTACTAAATTTTACTTTTTGCCTCCAGGTGAATGGATAGGGGTACGATGTACCCCATATCCATTCACTTAGGGTGGGGGGCCGGTATCTGGGGGCCCCCTTATTAAAGGGGACTCCCAGATTCCGATAAGCCTCCGCCCGCAGACCCCGACAACCAATGGCAAGGGTTGTCGGGAAGAGGTCCTGTCCTCATCGACATGGGGACAGGGTGCTCTGGGGTGGGGGGGCCCGCAGTGCGCCCCCCTGCCCCAGAGCACCCAACCCCCCCATGTTGAGGGCACGCGGCCTGGCACGGCTCGGGGGGGGGGGGGGGGGCGCTCGCTCGTCCCCACTCCCTTCCTGGCCGGCCGGGTAGCGTGCTTTGGATACGGGTCTGGTATGGATTGTAGGGGGACCCCCTACGTCAATTTTTCGGCGTGGGGGGGTCTCCTTACAACCCATGTCAGACCTAAGGGCCTGGTATGCTCCTGGGGGGGGAACCCATGCCGTTTTTTTCTTTGAAAATGGGCATGGAGTTCTCCCTCAGGAATGCATGCCGCTGTCATTTTTTTTATCCCCGACGCAACTTTAAGCCGTCGCGATCCTCAAAACTCGGCGTAACGTAACTTCGCGCATGCGCAGTACGGCCGGCGCGCATGCGCAGTACAGCCGGCGCGGGAGCGCGCCTCATTTAAATGGGACTCGCCCCATTTGAATAGGAACGCCTTGCCCCGGCGGAATTTTAGTTACACAGCCTGAAATTTCTAGATAAGTGCTTTGTGGATCAGGCACTTAGGTAGAAACTTTAAGGCAGTGTAACTTAAATTGGATTTTTTAAGTTACGTCAGGTTTTTGTGGATCTGGCCCATAGAGAAGAACTGGAGAGAAGACCCCCAACAATGGCAAAAGACGTGTCACAGGAGCACCTCATAAAGCTGGTGCATGATCGGCCTGCATTGTGGGACAAGAGATGTGCAGAGTATAGCGACAAACACATCTGCAGTCTCAAATGGAAAGAAGTATATGAGGCGGTGACACCAGAATGGCTGACACTCAGCACCAAGAGGTGCAGGATACGTGGTAAGCAGTATGTGGGATGGTAACCATCAGCTTAATCCAGAAAAGCTATAATTCGACAAACAATGGGTGCTCATGATATCTGAACACGGATGAATGACATTCATATACCACAAGCATCAGCTTCCTCCAAGCAACAAGATGAAGCAACAGAAAACTTCCTGCTGTTACGGATTATTTCTCCTTTATGCAAATATATAATGCAACCCTTCTGTGTGCTTTCTGACCTTTGCTCAAAGGTAGACTCCAGTTAAGACTGGAACTTAAAGCCAAACTCCGGCCATAAATGCTCTCATTTACATACAGTGGGTATAGAAAAGAATCACCCCCCCCCCCCCCTTTAAAATACCGTAATCACATTTTGTTGCTGTCAGAAACCATGAATCAGACTGAGACAGAACTACAGTTAAATCACACTTGTGTGTCCTGCTCGTCAGTCCTGCCTGCTTAAGCCTTCCAGCTCATTTGCTCTCTGCCCTTGCCTTGGTCAACATCACAGAGACTTTCTCCTGCGTTCCTGTTGAAGACTTGTTTGGCTGACGTCCCTTCTGGCTCCAGATCCTGCTTGCTGTTCTACTACGTGTATCTCTATTATTATCTGCTTGCTGTTCTACTGTGTTTATCTCTATTATTATCTAATAATAATAATAAAAAGATAAACAGAGTGGGGCAGATCCACGTACAGCGGCGCATATTTTTGCCGGGCGTAGCGTATCTAAGATACACTACGCCGCCGCAACTTATATATTTTTTTCGAATCCTCAAAGAATGCGCGCCATAAGTTACGGTGGCGTAGTGTGGTGGGGGTATCCCAGTGCACATGCTCGAAATTTAACCGGAACAAGCCAATGCTTACGACGGTGACGTCATTCTACGCAAATCCCTATTCGCGAACGACTTACGCAAACGACGTAAAAAATTAAAATTTCGACGCAGGAACCACGGTCATACTTAACATTGAGTACGCCACCATATAGCAGCTATAACTATATGCCGGAAAAAGCCGAACGCAAACGACGTAAAAAAATTGCGCCGGCCGGACGTACGTTCGTGGATCGCCGTATCTAGCTAATTTGCATACTCGACGCGGAATTCGACGGAAACGCCACCTAGCGGCCAGCGTAAATATACACCTACGATCCGACGGCGTACTAAGACGTACGCCTGTCGGATCGATCCCTCATTCCGTCGTATCTTGTTTTGTGGATACAAAACAAAGATATGACGCGGGAACTTTGAAATTACGCTGGCGTAATTTCTTTGTGGATCTGGCCCAGTAAGCGTAGTCAAAACATAGCCAGAGTTCAGCAACCGGATCGGATAGTCAGCCAAGCCAAAGTCAGAGAGCCAGAGAGAAACGTAGTAGAACAGCAAGCAGGATCTGGAGCCAGAAGGGACGTCAGCCAAACAAGTCTTCAACGGGAACGCAGGAGATAGTCTCTGTGATGTTGACCAAGGCGAAGGCAGAGAGCAAATGAGCTGGAAGTGTTAAGTGAGCAGGATCATCAACAGGTGGGAATAAAATTCCGGTTTTTGCAACTTTTTATCTCGCACGGTATTTGCGCAATCATTTTTCAAACGCCTTTTTAAAAAAAAAAAAAAAATGGTTTCATAAATTAAAAAATAACAAAACAATAAAGTTAGCCCAATTTTTTTGTAAAATATGAAAGAGAAGTTACGCAGAGTAAATAGATACCTAACATGTCACACTTTAAAATTGTGCACACTCATGAAATGGTGCCAAAAATGTTTACAGATTACCAGGTTAGAATTACAGAGGAGGTCTAGGGCTAGAATTGTTGCACACGCTCTAACGCACGCGGCGATACCTCACATATGTGGTTTGAACGGCGTTTACATAGGTAGGCGGGACTTATGTGTGCGTTCGCTTCTGAGCGCGAGCTACCAGGGACAGGGGCGTTTTAATTTTTTTTATTATTATTATTTTTTTTTACTTTATTTCTTTTTATTTTTACACTTTTTTTACATTTTTATTTTTTGATCACTTTTATTCCTATTACAAGGAATGTAAAAATCCCTTGTGATAGGAATGGTGTGTGACAGGTACTCTTTCTGGAGAGATGCGGGGGTCAATAAGACCCTCACATCTCTCCTCCAGGCTGGAAGGCATGAGATCGGGAAAAATAAATCACCGATCTCATGCTTACTAGCCGCAAACGCGGCTTTGTTTACTTACAGCAACCCAGGCGTGACATCATAACGTCGCGCCCAGGCCTCCGACGGTCATAGAGATGACTGGTGACCATCTGGTCACCGGAAATCTCTATGCTCGTCATCCGACGCCGGAGGATTCGTTCTCCGGGCCCCTTATGGCACGGGAGAGCCCGGGGAAGCACTGGATGGCGGCGTGAGGGGGGGATGTCCCCTCCCATCGCCTATAAGAACGATCAAGTGGTGCCGCCATGATCGTTCTAATCGTGCACAGAATCGCCGGCATGAAAGAATGATGCCTCTAGCTGCACTCACCAATTAGAGATCCCCCCCACAACGTCAAGAACGTCATATGACGCCCACCCCCCCCCCCCCCCCAGGATGAAAGATCCCACCTGTGGACGTCATATGACTAGGAAGTGGTTAATGCCCCTTTAAGACCCTCCTACTGTTTGTGAAACTCAACTGACTAGTTGATGTGAATTGGAGGATGTGGGTGTGAGTGTGTGGTGGGGGGGGGGGGGGGTGGGGGTCGGGGTTGAGTTACAGCACATATTGTTTGAGAAAAAAAGGGGTTGTAAACCGTGAAACATGGTGGTGGCAGCATCATGTGGTGGGGATGCTTTTCTTTAGCAGGGACAGGGAAGCTGGTCAGAGTTGATGGGAAGATGGATGGAGCCAAATACAGGACAATCTTAGAAGAAAACCTGTAATGCCGCATACACACAAACGGATTTTCTGTTGGAAAAAACGGGGATGTTTTTTCCGTCGGAATTCCGCTCAAGCTCGGCTTGCATACACACGGTCACACAAAAGTTCTCTGAACTTTCGACCGTCAAAAACGCTGTGACGTACAACACTACGGCGAGCCAAAAAAATGAAATTCAATGCTTCCAAGCATGCGTTGAATTGTTTCCCCGCATGCGTCGGAATTTTGCACGTCGGAATTGCTACGGACAATCGGAATTTCCAATTGGAATGTTTTTTCCGGCGGAAAATTTGAGAACCAGCTCTCAAATTTTTGTTGGTGGAAATTCCGACAGGAAAAGTCCGATGAAGCCTACACACGATCAGAATTTACGACCAAAAGCTCACATCAGACTTTTCTTGTCGGAAATTCCGACCGTGTGTACGCAGTATAACATTGCACATCACCCTGAACACACCATCCACACCAACCAGCATCCGGTTGGAGGTGAATCACCTGGCCTTCAGAAAAAAAATCAAAACCCATCTTTTCTGAGGGCAAAAGTACAGTAGGGAAAGGATACTAAGCGCCCAGAGGCGATTCAGTTCGCATGTGTTGCGCTATACAAGTTTCTCACTCACTCACCATGGTGGTGGCAGCATCATGTGGTGGGGATGCTTTTCTTCAGCAGGGACAGGGAAGCTGGTCAGAGTTGATGGGAAGATGGATGGAGACAAATACAGGACAATCTTAGAAGAAAACCTGCAACAGACTTGAGCCCGGGGCGAAGGTTCACCTTCCAGCAGGACAACGACCCTAAAGTACAGCCAGAGCTACAATGGAATGGTTTACATCAAAGCCTATTCATGTGTTAGAATGGCCCAGTCACAGTCCAGACCTAAATCGCATTGAGAATCTGTGGCAAGACTTGAAAATTGCCGATCACAGACGCTCTCCATCCAATCTGACAGAGCTTGAGATATTTTACAAAGAAGAAGAATGGGCAGAAATGTCCCTCTCTAGATGTGCAAAGCTGGTAGAGACACCCCCAAAAAGACTTGTAGAGAAAGGGGGTTCTACAAAGTATTGACTCCGGGGGGCGCCATACAAATGCCCCTCCCCCCCACACTTTTCACATAATTATTTGTAAAAAAAAATTGAAAACCATTTATCATTTTTCTTCCACTTCACAATTATGTGACACTTTGGGGCAGATCCACATAGATCTGCACCCGCGCAGCGTATCAGAGATACGCTACGCCGCCGCACCTGGCGTTCTTTCAAATCCTCAAAGATTTCACGCCGTAAGTTACGACGGCGTAGTGTATTTCTGGCGGCGGAATTCAAATCGGCGATTAGGGGGCGTGTTTCATTTAAATGAAGCGCGTCCCCGCGCCGAATGAACTGCGCATGCTCCGTTTCGAAATTTCCCGCCGTGCATTGCGCGAAATGACGTCGCAAGGACGTCATTTTTTAAACTTAGACGTGACTTACGTCCATCCCGATTCACGGACGACTTACGCAAAAAAAAAAAAAAATTCTAATTTCGACGCGGGAACGACGGCCATACTTAACATGGCAAATCTAACTATACGCCGCAAAAAAAGCAGCTTTAACTATACGCCGGAAAAAGCCGACTAGAGACGACGTAAGAGAATGCGACGACCGCGCGTATGTTCGTGGATCGTCGGAAATAGCTAATTTGCATACCCGACGCGAAAAACGACGCAAACTCCACCCAGCGGACGCCAAAGTATTGCATCTACGATCCGAAGGCGTACGCCTGTCGGATCTTACCCAGATGCCGTCGTATCTTGGTTTGAGGATTCAAACTAAAGATACGACGCGGCAAATTTGAAAGTACGCCGGCGTACTCTGACTGTGGATCTGGCCCTTTGTGTCGGTCCATCACATAAAATCCCAATAAAATACATTTACGTTTTTAGACAAAATGTGGAAAATGTCAAGGGGTGTGAATACTTTTTCAAGGAACTGTACATTTCGAATAGCACACCTATCCTAGAAGAGAAGTGTTATGGCGCGCCCAAGTATAACATATGCTGGAGAAACTGACACAAGACCAGCGTTCGGCACTTTCCGTTTCAATGTTCAGGGCAGTGATAATTATTTCCATAATCATTAATAATACATTTTAGAGTGTTAGCAACTCATTAATTATGCCGTTAGATTGACTGTGAAATCTGCATTACATAGAAGCGTGTTATTCCTCAAAAGTAAATGTCTTTTGGGTCACAATGACCGATTGCAGCAGGATGTAGCTTGAGGGAAACCGCAGATATTCAAAATACAGGAAAAAGGAAAGAGAAAATAACAGTTCGACAAAAGTATATTAACCACTTAAGACCCGGACCTTTAGGCAGCTAAAGGACCCGGCCAGTTTTTTGCGATTCGGCACTGCGTCGCTTTAACTGACAATTGCGCGGTCGTGCGACGTGGCTCCCAAACAAAATTGGCGTCCTTTTTTTCCCACAAATGGAACTTTCTTTTGGTGGTATTTGATCACCTCTGCGGTTTTTATTTTTTGCGCTATAAACAAAAATAGAGCGACAATTTTGAAAAAAAATAATATTTTTTACTTTTTACCATAATAAATATCCCCCAAAAATATATAAAAAAACATTTTTTTCCTCAGTTTAGGCCGATACGTATTCTTCTACATATTTTTTTGTAAAAAAAAATCGCAATAAGCGTTTATTGATTGGTTTGCGCAAAAGTTATACCGTTTACAAAATAGGGGATAGTTTTATTGCATTTTTATTAATATTTTTTTTTACTACTAATGGCGGCAATCAGCGATTTTTTTCGTGACTGCGACATTATGGCGGACACATCGGACAATTTTTACACATTTTTGGGACCATTGTCATTTCACAGCAAAAAATGCATTTAAAATGCATTGTTTATTGTGAAAATGAAAATTGCAGTTTGGGAGTTAACCACAAGGGAGCGCTGATGGGGTTATGTGTGACCTCATCTGTGTTTCTAACAGTAGGGGGGTGTGGCTGTAGGTGTGACGTCATCGATTGTGATTCCCTATATAAGGGAACACGCGATCAATGACAGCGCCACAGTGAAGAACGGGGAAGCTGTGTTTACACACAGCTCTCCCCGTTCTTCAGCTCTGGGGACCGATCTGGGGACACCAGCGGCGATCGGGTCCGCGAGTCCCGCGACCACGCTCACGGAGCTTCGGACCGGGTCGCGTGCACAATAGCACAGCAAGTACCTGTACGTGCCTGTGCCCAGCCGTGCCATTCTGCCAACGTAAATGTGCAGGAGGTGGTTCTTAAGTGGTTAAACACTGTTAAAGTCCCGGGGTTTGTTACCCCTCCTTCCCCCATTTGTTGCTATAAATGATGGAGAACCTTGGCACTCCAGATGTTTTGGAACTACATTTCCCATGATGCTCATGCACTCTGCAGTGTAGTGGAGCATCATGGGAAATTAAGTTCCAAAACATCTGGGGTGCCAAGGTTCGCCATCACTGCTATAAACATTGGCCCGGATTCAAAGAGATCTGCGCTCTATTTGCGGAGGCGCAGGGCAACGATTTTGCCCTGCGCCCCCGCAAATATTTTGCGCTGCCCTCGATTCACGGAGCAGTAGCTCCGTAAATTGCGAGGGCGCGCCGGCAAAATTGCCCGGCGTAAGCGCGCGCAATGTAAATGATCCCGCCGGGGGCGGGAATCATTTAAATTAGGCGTGTTCCCGCGCCGATCGTAAAGCGCATGCGCCGTCGGGAAACATTCCCGACGTGCATTGCGGCAAATGACGTCGCAAGGACGTCATTTGCTTCAAAGTGAACGTGAATGGCGTCCAGCGCCATTCACGTATCACTTACGCAAACGGCGTGAAATTCAAATTTCACGACGCGGGAAAGCCGGGTATAGTTTAGCATTGGCTGCCCCTACTATTAGAAGGGGCAGCCTTACGCTAAAGACGCCGTACGGAAACTCCGTAACTTGCGTACGCAGGGCCCGCGCAACATTGTGAATCGGCGTAAGTATGCAATTTGCATACTATACGCTGACCACAATGGGAGCGCCCCCTAGCGGTCAACGCAAGAATGCAGCCTAAAATCAGCGTGGCATAAGAGCCTTATGCCACGCAGATTTTAGGCTGCAGTCGGCGTAACGAGTTCTCTGAATCAGGAGAACTCGTTACGCCGGCGCAAGTCAGCAATTGCGCTGTGTAACTATGGTTACGCAGGCGCAATTGCTTACTGAATCTGGGCCATTATTGGGATGTGGTGTTCTTTCTGACGTTTCTGCCTTAGTCTTTATTTTGTCTCATAAAACATCCACAATTTGTAAAAGATAGACTGAATCCCTCCAAATTACTTCTGAATTCTCCCTTCTGGGGGTTCTTGGGGTGTGAATGACGTTGCAATGTTGGAGAGATTTCCTCCAAGGTAGAGACTTTTGGGTAATATAGTGTATATACCCAATGTCAGGTCACCCGTAGCCAGGTGACAAGTGCACCCCGTTGGGGTCAGGGATGCACCTCAGGGTAGTGAACCCTATAGCCGACTGCTACTATCAGGGAGGAAGCGCAAACCCAAGATCACCCAGGGCGCGGAGTCTAAGACCCAGATTTGTGTTTCACCAGAGCCCCTAGTGGTGAGGATGGCCTTCGCCGCAGCTGGATCCAGGTCGCGACCCCTGGGATTTCCTAGGTCACACTTCACAGGGAGAGAGGGGAAGCAGCAGGCAGGACAAACGGTAGTGATGGGTAGGCCGAGGTCAGGGCAACAGGCAGACAAGGGTAACCAGGAGACAGGCAAAAGGTCAGGGTCACAGGCAAGCAGGAGAAGTCAGGGACAAGCCAAGAACGGTACACAGGAAGACAATAGTAGCACACTGCAGACAGGAACTTAAGCAAAACAACACTGTTGAACAGCACTGCAGATCTGTTAATATAGACTTCCTGGGATGGCCTGGGTGGGGCCATACAGGAAGAGGAAGTGATAAAAAGGGAACCAGAACAGGGTCAGGCCTCTAATGAACAGATGGAAACAGGTAAGCTTAGAGACTACTGCATATTCATGACACCCAAAAGCCACTGGCATTTTCACATAGGAACACTTGCCTAATAATCCCTGCTTCTGGTCTGGATCAGCAGCAGCTTCTCCATGGACAGGGCATGTGGTCCCAGATTCTCCTTCTCCATTTCCTTCATTTGGGGTTTCCAACTCTTGTATGTAACTAGTTCTGTGATAGCACAGTTATTTGCAAATACAGATAGTAAAGGAGAGCAGAGCCTTACAATTTTTATTTATTTATTTATTAGAGTTATGTTTTAAGTCCATCTCATCATCACCATTAACAGGTGAAAAAAAATTGACACGTCATTTGTACCATAAACACATCAATAAGCACGTAAACACATAAAAAGCCAAACAAACAAGATCGTTATTCACCATCTCTTCCTTTTACTGCTCGTCAAATGACAATAAAAGACGGTTGCGGAAATTGGACCCCTATAATTTTGCGGCACATGTTCTCTTCCTTGTCATTGGACATATAGACAGCTCATTGTTTGTCACAAATCACTTCTGAAATTCTACCTCGTAGGTGTCATGGACTATTTTCCTTTGTTATCATGTCATAAAGATAACGCCATCGTTATTTGTGTTACTATAGATTTGAACAATAATGAATATGTCTTTGTGTGAGGGCACCTGTCAGTAATGGAATGTGCAATGATTGGCATGTCATGGCGCCCTCATTTGTTCTTGTGTCTGCCGTCCCCAAGGAATCCAGGAAATGCGATATAATATATTATTTCCATGTCCTGGTTACTAGTAATCAAAGAAATCAACTTTCACTATCCACTTGACCTCCAGAAGATTTACCCCCCCCCCCCCCCCCAGTGTTGCCAACCTACCAGATTGAAATTTACCGTCACTACACCCAATATTTACTGGCACAGCCACGTTTTTACTGGAATTTCACAAAAGTTACTAAATTAAATTTTTAGGTGCAAATTTCAGTATTTATAGCTAGATTCAGAGAGAGTTAGGCCGGCGTATCAGTAGATACGCCGACCTAACTCTGAATCTGCGCCGTCGTAAGTTTAAGTGCATTCTCAAACTGAGATACACTTAAACCTAGCTGAGATACGTCAGCCTGCGCCGTCGTATCTTAGGGTGCAATATTTAGGCTGGCCGCTAGGTGGCGCTTCCATTGAGTTTGGCGTAAAATATGTAAATGACTAGATACGCCTATTCACGAACGTACGTGCGCCCGTTGCAGTAAAGATACGGCGTTTACGTAAGGCGATTTCAGGCGTAAAGTTATTCCATCAAATAGCTGGACTAGTCAATGTTAAAGCGGTTCTCCACCCTAAAGTGGAGTCCCGCTGATCGGAACCCTCCCCCCCTCCGGTGTCACTTTTGACACCTTTCAGGGGGGAGGGGGGTGCAGATACCTGTCTAAAGACAGGTATTTGCACCCACTTCCGGCCACACGCTACGGGAAAAAGACAGGTTTTTCTGACTTCCCGTCTGTCGCCCGTTGTGTGCTGGGAACACTCGGCTCCCAGCACACAGCGTGTGAGCCAATCGGCGGGCGCAGCGCGACTCGCGCATGCGCCGTAGGGAACCGGGCAGTGAAGCCGCAGCGCTTCACTTCCTGGTTCCCTCAGCGTGGATGGCGGGGGGAGCAGCAGAGAGACAAGCGATCGCTCGTCCTCTGCTGCGATCAGCGCTGGACTCCAGGACAGGTAAGTGTCCTAATATTAAAAGTCAGCAGCTGCAGTATTTGTAGCTGCTGGCTTTTAATATTTTTTCACCATGGCACATCCGCTTTAAGTATGGACGTCGTTCCCGCGTCGAAATTTGAAAATTTTACGTCGTTTGCGTAAGTCGTCCGTGAATGGGTCTGGACGTCATTTACGTTCACGTCGAAACCAATACGTCCTTGCGGTGTACTTTGGAGCAATGCACACTGGGATATGTACACGGATGGCGCATGCGCCGTTCGTAAAAAACGTCAATCACGTCGCGTCACGAGTAATTTACATAAAACACGCCCCCCTCGTCCTCTTTTGAATTAGGCGCGCTTACGCCGGACCATTTACGCTACGCCGCCGTAACTTAGGAGGCAAGTGCTTTGTGAATACAGCACTTGCCTCTCTGACTTACGGCGGCGTAGTGTAAATACGATACGCTGCGCCGCCTTAAAGATGCGCACGTCTTCCTGAATCCGGCTAATACTGTATATATAGAGTATGTAATATCCTCCTATCCTTCCGTTCCTCATATTAAACACTCCCGGTAATTCCCGCTTCTCTTGTATATTTGCACACCTTTATGGTGTCACCGCTCGGCTCCTGCCGGTGACATGCAAATCTCGGCTCTCAGCCGCCAATACAATTGTTACATGGTGTTACATGGTGTTTACTGACACACAGAAAACATTTAGTCATTGTGTGAAAAGCGCCGTATCTCACAGATCCATGGACACGTAGACATCTATAGTCACACTTTATAACCAAATTATAGACAGGAGGTAATAACAAACACAAAGAGGAAAACGCAGCCAAGGAAACATCGGCCTCCAGCGGTAAGTTTACACTCTACATACGTACTTTACCAGGACAACGCAAAGTACGAGAGATTGCATACATTACAATATCACTACCTGGACAATTTAGACAATTGAACTCTTACAACTTTGCACTCGGTGACGGTCCATAAGTGTGCGGCCCAACGCTCAAACAGAAAGCAACAGAGGCCGTGGCTAGGGGCAGGGGAGGGCTGGCAGGGGGGGCAGGGTGGAAATCTCCTCCCCGGGCTGGTGACCAGTGGCGGCTGGTGCTCAAAATTTTAGGGGGGGGGGGGGGCGCAAACGAAAAAGAAAAAAAATTGTAGCCATCAAATGCAGCCGCTGTGCCATCAATTGTCACCACTGTGCCATGCCATCAAACACAGCCACTGTGCCATCAATTGTCACCACTGTGCCATGCCATCAAACGCAGCCACTGTGCCATGCCATCAAACGCAGCCACTGTGCCATCAATTGTCACCACTGTGCCAGGCCATCAAACACAGCCACTGTGCCATCAATTTTCGCCACTGTGCCAATTGTCACCACTGTGCCCTTTAATTGTCGCCACTCTGCCCATTGATGTCACTGTGCCCTTTAATTGTCGCCACTGTGCCAAATTGTCGCCACTGTGCCCATTAATGCCGATGTGCCCATTGTCCCTACTGTGCCAAATTGTCGCTACTGTGCCCATTCATGTCGCTGTGCCAATTGTCGCCACTGTGCCCATTGATGTCACTGTGCCCTTCGTCGCCGCTGTGCCCTGTAAAATTCCCCTTCCCCCCCGCCCGGCACTTACCTTTACTGGAGTCAGCCATCCACGTCCCTCGATGTCTTCTCCCGCCCTCGATGACGCTTCAGCCAATCAGGTTACCGATAGCCAGTACCGGTGAACCGGGTACGTCCCCCGGATAAGCATTCGGAAGCCGACTACAGCCGACTACAGCCTATCAGAGCCGCTGGCTCTGATAGGCACTTCCAAACAGCCAACCAGCTGCCGTTATTCAGGTGGCGGGCGCTCTAGGTCCGGCCATCTGAACAGACCAGCGTCAGCGGCGACAATAACATAGATTCATGCAATGCAATGAATCTATGTTATTAGTCAGTGGCGGTGCGGAGCCAGAGGGGGTGGCGCTCCAGCGCCCTCTATGGATGAACCGCCACTGCTGGTGACACTATGCACAGCCATCGGCCGCCACTACCAAATGCTGTTTTTGCAGAGCAGGCATATGCCTGCTAGAGCTTTGTTAACACAGGTCACGGCCGCTGCTCACCTCCCACTGTGCAGCCGTGCCTGTGTCAGCTCCGAGGTAGATGGCTGCAGGGCTGAGCTATGTCTCGTCTCACACATAGCTCAGCCTCAGCGCACACCAGCGCTGACATCCCCTTCTCTCTCTGCACAGACATGAGGAGAGATAGAGCTCATCTGCTCCTTCTCCTTCTGAGTCTGCCCTGCCCACACTCCAGAGGCATGTGTGGGCACTGGACAGGAAGTTTGAACCCAAAAAAGCATCAGACAGCCTGCCTGTGCCTCAGCCTCCATCCTGGTAAGCTCACCCTCTCTAGTCTCTCCTGCCTCCCAGTGTATAAAAGGGGGGCTCTGTGGACTTTGTTAAAGGGGAGGGGAGGCAGGCTTTGGTGAGCAAAGACCCTCTTTACACAATAGTCCATAGCATGCACCCTTAAATCAAGTTTCCCAGAACACCCCTTACATCAGATCTGATGTATATGGGGTCTGTGCGGACTCTGATGTAAGGGGAGGCTCAGTGCGGACTCTGATGTAAGGGGAGGCTCTGTGCAGACTCTGATGTAAGAGGAGGCTCTGTGTGGACTCTGATGTAAGGGGAGGCTCTGTGCGGAATCTGATGTAAAGGGAGGCTCTGTGCGGACTCTGATGTAAGGGGGGCCTCTGTGCGGTCTCTGATGTAAGGGGGGGCCTCTGTGCGGATTCTGATGTAAGGGGAGCCTCTGTGCGGATTCTGATGTAAGGGGAGCCTCTGTGCGGACTCTGATGTAAGGGGAGGCTCTGTGCAGACTCTGATGTAAGAGGAGGCTCTGTGCGGACTCTGATGTAAGGGGAGGCTCTGTGCGGAATCTGATGTAAAGGGAGGCTCTGTGCGGACTCTGATGTAAGGGGGGCCTCTGTGCGGTCTCTGATGTAAGGGGAGGCTCTGTGCGGATTCTGATGTAAGGGGAGCCTCTGTGCGGACTCTGATGTAAGGGGGGCCTCTGTGCAGACTCTGATGTAAGGGGGGCCTCGGTGCGGACTCTGATGTAAGGGGGGCCTCTGTGCGGACTCTGATGTAAGGGGGGCCTCTGTGCGGACTCTGATGTAAGGGGAGCCTCTGTGCGGACTCTGATGTAAGGGGAGCCTCTGTGCGGATTCTGATGTAAGGGGAGCCTCTGTGCGGACTCTGATGTAAGGGGGGCCTCTGTGCAGACTCTGATGTAAGGGGGGCCTCGGTGCGGACTCTGATGTAAGGGGGGCCTCTGTGCGGACTCTGATGTAAGGGGGGCCTCTGTGCGGACTCTGATGTAAGGGGAGGCTCTGTGCGGACTCTGATGTAAGGGGGGCCTCTGTGCGGACTCTGATGTAAGGGGAGGCTCTGTGCGAACTCTTGTGATCATGAAAAATCTTAGACTGTTTTCCTCGACCCATCACTTTTCCACGCTCTTTGGGCCACTTGACTGGACTTGCCCCCCAGACCTAAGGCTGCCAGCCCTCCCCTGGGCTTAGGGGTGTACTCGGGGGTACAGTCCTGGGGGAAGAAGTGTCCCCTTCATCTCCCACCTAGAGCTGCCACCTGTCTGGCCCGGGTTTTGAATCATGTGTCCGGGTTTCAGACAGACTGAAACCCGGACACATTTAATCAGACCGGGCCGTGGCTCCCCAAGTAACCGAGATAGTCACACACAAATCTGTTGCTATCCGGGAGCTACTGGGAGCAGGTTCGGCATCACTGGAGGGCAGGTTGATGATGTCAGCAAAAGCAATTTGGTTACACCCACATTTTGCTGTGGCGCGCTATGTGTACCGCATTACTGTTCTCCTTGGCAACCCTACTCCCACAGCAGAGACCTATGCCCACCTTTATGTACTATACCCCCCCTTCCCCCCACAGCACTGTCCTTCTCTGCCACCTTCACCCCCCCCCCCCCCCAGTGATTTACTCTTCTCCTCTGCCTCCTTATACCCCCCCCCCCCCCCCAGTAATCAGTAATGTCCACTTTTTTTTTCCGGACCCGCAAGGTAAAGGCATAATGTGCTAGTGTGTGCTTTGTGAGCTCGGTGCTGGCAAGTCTAATCTGAAGTGGGGATATCTGATTAATCACAACAATGTCTGGGTGGGCATTGAGTCACCTAGGCTGGTTCAAGTGACTAGTTAATTAGCGCATTTTAACCACTTAAGCCCCGGACCATTTTGCTGGTCAATGACCGGGCCACTTTTTGCGATTCGGCACCGCGTCGCTTTAACCGACAATTGCGCGGTCGTGCGACGTGGCTCCCAAACAAAATTGGCGTCCTTTTTTTCCCCACAAATAGAGATTTCTTTTGGTGGTATTTGATCACCTCTGCGGTTTTTATTTTTTGCGCTATAAACAAAAATAGAGCGACAATTTTGAAAAAAAAACTATATTTTTTACTTTTTGCTATAATAAATATCCCCCAAAAAATATATAAAAAACTTTTTTTTCCTTAGTTTAGGCCGATACGTATTCTTCTACCTATTTTTCGTAAAAAAAATCACAATAAGTGTTTATCGATTGGTTTGCGCAAAAATTATAGCGTTTACAAAATAGGGGATAGTTTTATGGCATTTTTATTAATATTTTTTTTTTTACTAGTAATGGCGGCGATCAGCGATTTTTATCGGTACTGCGACATTGTGGCGGACACTTCGGACGCTTTTGACACATTTTTGGGACCATTGTAATTTTTATAGCGATCAGTGCTATAAAAATGCATTGGATTACTATAAAAATGCCACTGGCAGGGAAGGGGTTAACACTAGGGGGCGGGGAAGGGGTTAAGTATGTTCCCTGGGCGTGTTCTAACTGAAGGGGGGAGGGGACTGACTAGGGGAAATTACTGATCGCTGTTCATACATTGTATGAACAGACGATCAGTCATTTCTCCCCCTGACAGGACCGGGAGCTGTGTGTTTACACACACAGCTCCCGGTGCCCGCTCTGTAACGAGCGATCGCGGGTGCCGGAGGTGATCGCACCCGCCGGGCACGCGTGTCGGCACCAGGGGACGCGTGCGTGCGCCTCCGGCGGCGCGTATGCGCCCCTAATGGCTGGAATGCAAAATGACATATAGCTACCTGATTTCGCGCAGCCGAGCCCTCTGGTGACCTCCATGCCCAAGAGGGTTAAGGCAGTGCTGGAGAATAATGGCGGCCGCACAAAATATTGATAATTTGGTCCCAATCTTGACATTTTCACTTAGGGGTGTCCTCACTTTTGCTGCCAGCGGTTTAGACATTAATGGCTGTGTGTTGAGTTATTTTGAGGAGACGGCAAATTTACACCGTTATACAAGCTGTACACTCACTACACAACATTGTAGATACAAAGTGTCATTTCTTCAGTGTTGTCACATGAAAAGATACAAGAAAAGATTTACACAAATGTGAGGGGTGTACTTACTTTTGTGAGATACTGTATATATAAATCTATATAGATATAGATATCTATATATATATATATTTTTTGTCATTTATTTATATATATAAAAAATTATAATGTGCATCACTGTACATAATAAAGAATCAAGCTGATATACCATTAAATTGAAGCACTAAAAAAAGATACATGTTAAAAAAAATGTCTGTTGTTGATAAATACAAAATATATTACTATATTAAAATGTATTAAACAGCAGCACATAAGAACACTACATAACAATACAGTTCCAATCACACGGCAAAGTACATTCCCTCCGCTGTGTGTGATGACGGCTCGCCATCTAGTGGTAGAACCAGTTCATTACAATCCTGGGTGATAAAGGAACTTTAGGGTGCCCAGGCAACAGCCGGAGCAACACAAAGCAGAAGGAAAAGCTTTGGGTGCAGCTTTTTTTTTTTTTTTTTGCAGCTTTTTGGCTCCCGAACCACCAAAAATAACAAAAATTCGAAACCTTGTCTGAAAATTGACACCATCAAATATCTTGCATGGACTCTAATCTGGAATCTTTAATAAGTTACATATTCAAATCAGGGCCGTCTTAATAGCATCATGGGCCCCTGGGCAACACTCTGACCCCTCTACACTCCAGATATCCCCCCAGCACTCTGACCCCTCTACACCCCAGATATCCCCCCATCACTCTGACCCCTCTACACCCCAGATATCCCCCCAGCACTCTGACCCTTCTACACCCCAGATATCCCCCCATCACTCTGACCCCTCTACACCCCAGATATCCCCCCAGCACTCTGACCCCTCTACACCCCAGATATCCCCCCAGCACTCTGACCCCTCTACACCCCAGATATCCCCCCAGCACTCTGACCCCTCTACACCCCAGATATCCCCCCAGCACTCTGACCCCTCTACACCCCAGATATCCCCCCAGCACTCTGATCCCTCTACTTCCCAGATATCCCCCCAGAACTCTGACCCCTCTACACCCCAGATATCCCCCCAGCACTCTGACCCCTCTACACCCCAGATATCCCCCCAGCACTCTGACCCCTCTACACCCCATATATCCCCCCAGCACTCTGACCCCTCTACACCCCAGATATCCCCCCAGCACTCTGACCCCTCTACACCCCAGATATCCCCCCAGCACTCTGACCCCTCTACACCCCAGATATCCCCCCAGCACTCTGACCCCTCTACACCCCAGATATCCCCCCAGCACTCTGACCCCTCTACACCCCAGATATCCCCCCAGCACTCTGACCCCTCTACACCCCAGATATCCCCCCAGCACTCTGACCCCTCCACTCCCCAGATATCCCCCAGCAATCTGACCCCTCTACACCCCAGATATACCCCCAGCAATCTGACCCCTTCTACACCCCAGATATCCCCCAGCAATCTGACCCCTCTACACCCCAGATATCCTCCCAGCACTCTGACCCCTCTACACCCCGTAGATCCGGAGATCTGGGCACTCGGCTCGGTTTCCATAGGAGCCTTTTACCTGGAGACGGGCTGATTGCCGGCTCACCTGGTATTGCAGCCTCTGGGGATATAATGCCCTTTATGGCCCCCCGGCTATTCCGGGACGCGCGTCTCCGTGTGTGCGCACCATGCTATTAGACAGGAGAAAGGTCACCAGGGATACAATTCTACAGTAGTTATGTGAAATGTATACTGCTTACTATTATTATTGCTTTGTATTGGTTTTAATCGAAACTCCAGGCCAATTCTGGCACTCCTCTCCTACATGTAAAAATCATATTTTTTTTGCTAGAAAATTACCAATTTGACAGGTCCTCTTTATAGAGAGATATTGGGTCTATAAGACCCCACATCTCTCCTCCAGGCTGGAAAGACTGAGATAAAAAAAAAAAAAACTAATGTCGCACCCAGCCTCCCAAGGTCATAGAGACTGCCGTGGACCATCTGGTCTGTGATATTCTCTATGGTGAACTTCCGCCGCTGATCGCATGGGCAAGCGGATAGAACAGCCGCGATGATTGCTCTTATGGTGCATCAGTGGCGGCTGGTGGGGTTTTATTTTGTGCAGGTCGGACCGTCACTTACCTCATCTAGGTGGCGGCTGGAGGGCAGCCACTGATCACTTACCTCCTATTACTGATCAGTGATCACCTACCTCCAATCACTGATCACCTACCCCCACCACTGATAACCTACCTCCCATCACTGATCACCTCCCATCACTGATCACCTCCCTTCCACCACTGATCACCTCCCTCCCATCACTGATCATCTCCCTCCCACCACTAATCACCTTCCTCCCATCACTGATCACCTCCCACCACTGATCACCTCCCTCCCATCGCTGATCACCTCCCTACCACCGCTGATCATCTCCCATCACTGATCATCTCCCTCCCACCACTGATCACCTCCCTCCCATCACTAACCACCCCCCTCCCACCACTGATCACATCCCATCACTGATCACCTCCCTCCCACCACTGATCACCTCCCTCCCATCACTAATCATCTCCCTCCCACCACTAATCACCTTCCTCCCATCACTGATCACCTCCCACCACTGATCACCACTGATCACCTCCCTCCTATCAGTGATCACCTCCCTACCACCGCTGATCATCTCCCATCACTGATAATCTCCCTCCTCCTAATTTTTTTTTCTTTTTTTAAAAAGGAAAGTGTCAAAACAAAAAATAAAAAGTAAAATAAATGCTAAAAAATATATATATTTTTAAAGCGCCCCGTCCCGCCAAGCTCGCGCGCAGAAGCAAATGCATACGTAAGTCGCCCAGCATATGAAAACGGTGTTCAAACCACACATGTGCGGTATCGCCGCAATCGTTCGAGTGAGAGCAATAATTAATAATAAGTAACTCAGAACTGGTAACCTGTAGACATTTTTAAACGTCGCCTATGAAGAATTTTAAGGGTCAAAGTTTGTCGCCGTTCCACGAGCGGGCACAATTTTGAAGCGTGACATGTTGGGTATCAATTTACTCGGCGTAACATTATCTTTCACAATATAAAAAAAGATAGTACTAATTTTACGGTTGTCTTATTTTATTAAAAAAAGTATATTTTTTTCCCAAAATATTGCGCTTGTAAGACCGCTGTGCAAATACGGTGTTACATAAAGTATTGCAACAAGCGTCATTTTATTCTCTAGGGTATCTGAAAAATATATATATATATAATGTTTGGGGGTTCTAAGTAATTTTCTAGCAAAAAAAATATATTATTTTAACGGGGTCCCTCGACGGCTGTCTTGGCTCCACCCCCCCCCGCAAGAACTTTCCACTTTCATGCGAGCGGAGTGGTGGAAAGTTCTTGCGGGCGCGCTCCTGTGATACAGCCGGCGGCCACTGTATCACTCGGCCCCGCCCCTCGGCGCGCTGCTTCATTGGATATGATTGACAGCAACGCTAGCCAATGGCTGCGCTGCTTTCAATCAACCAGTGAATGAGCCGAGAAGCCGGCCCAGAAACCTGCGCGTTCACGGCACGGGACTTTCGAGGGTGGCTCGGGGGGCACTAATGCCCGGATGTTTTTTCACCTTAATGCAAACAATGCATTAAGGTGAAAAAACATTTACCTTTATAACCCCTTTAAGTGGTTAAATACTTTTCAGACACTGTAATGTTCAGTTATTTCCACTAGATGTCGCACATTCCTCACTATCATCCATCACACTGAAAATAATTTATAAAATACCGCTGGGTACATTGTATCCATCCTCTAGCACAGTGGTCTCCAAACTGTGGCCCGAGGGACGGATGCAGCCCTTTGCTTGCTTTTATCTGGCCCTTGGGGTGCTATTTTATTCACTGACACTAATGATTTTACAATTCCTACCAATGATGGGGCACAGTTCCTCCCACTGACACCCAGGCCCGTCGGAACCTGACAGGCAAAGGAGGCATTTGCCTGGGGCCCCCGAGATGGCCAGGGGCCCCAGCAACGAGGGCCCTTTCCGCACCGCTGCGTCCTCCTGCAGTCCGGTCGGCCGTGTACCATAACCGCGCGGGAACAGGAGAATCAGGTTCCTGTTCCCGGCCGGACTAACAGGAAGTGCACACACGGAGTGTTGACTTCCTCTCAGTCCGGCCCCGGGAACAGCAAACTGAAACTCCTGTACCGCGCGGTTATGGTACACGGCCGACCGGACTGCAGGAGGATTCAGCGATGCGGCAAGGGCCCTCCCTGCTGGGGCCCCTGTGCGGACACCAACATATGCCGGCGTGTGCGTGTGAGGCGGGGCGGAGGATAGAGGTAAGACAAACCCCCCCCCCGCTTCTCAACTCAAAATGACATTTTTTTTTGCTTGGGGCCCCCAAATGTCTTGACATCCAACAATGGGGCCCAGTGACACCAATGATGGGTCACAATTCCTCCCAATGACACCAACGATGGGGCCCAATGACACCAATGATGGGGCACAGTTCCTCCCATAGACACCAACAATGGGGCCCAATGATACCAATAATGGGGCACAATTCCTCCCAATGACACCCAACAGTTAGGCCTAATGACACCAATGATGGGGCACAATTCCACCCAAATGACACCCAACAATGGGGCAAAATTCCTCCCACTGACACAAATGATGGGGCACATTTCCTCCCACTGACACCAATGATGGGGCTTAATTCCTCCTACTGACACCAGTGATGGGGTGGGGGGGGGTTTTCCAAAACATGGCCTGTTGGGGGTACTTGAGGACAGGGTTGAGAACCACTGATGTTGACTACTGTCTTTGTCGAGCATTCGATGAACTGCCTAATGTTGAAATCTTTCATTCCATCTGAACTGGTGAACCTATCCGTCCGTTGGACATAGTTACAAATATGGCAATGGCCACAGGCGGTGCATTCCGCACAAAGGGGGTAAGTCCGTTAGCCGTTTTTTTTGGGGGTCCTTTGAAATTCTGAGTGTACACATCACAGAGATCACTGGCCCTTCTCTCCGTCATCAAGGGCCTAGGGGCCCACAATCTCCACCACCATTGGGGATACCGTACGAACGTGCCAGTGTTTTATTTAAAGAATTGTTTCAACCTGGCACAACTGTGAGCCAAACCTTGTGATCACTCTTGGATGATTTCATATTTTTTGATCATTTTCCCATCGATCATTCCTTCCAAGCAGGGTTATATGATCGGTTTCTCCTGCCCTCTTTAAGGACCCAATGTGGGTAGCCTCTTTCCCTAAATCGCTGAAAGAGCGCCTTCGCTTCTTCCCCAAAATAATTATGTTTGGAGCAGTTTCTCCTAATTCGTAGAAACTAACCAGTTGGAATTCCTTGTATCAACGACCTAGGGGTGATGGCTCTGTGCCTGAAGGAGGGTATTGGCTGCCGGAAAGGTTTGGAAACTGTTTTCATGCCTTCTATAGATACCTGTAGGTCGAGGAAAAATATTATCTTCTCATGGTGGGTATAGGTAAATCTAATATCTAATATTTCTTTCATTTTGATTGAGCTCATCCATGAACTCCACCAGCTGTTCAATAGTTCAGTTTTACACCAGGAGTACGTCGTTGATGTACCTCAGACACGCCTTTTTAAGGATCCTATGTGGGTAGCCTCTTTTCCTAAATCGCTGATAGGGCTCCTTCCCCAAAATAATTATGTTTGGAACAGTTTCTCCTAATTCGTAGAAACTAGCCAGATTTCCTTGTATCAATAACCTAGGGGTGATGGCTCTGTGCCTAAAGGGGGGTATAGATAAAATTTGAGCCGGCCGTTTCCTCGATGTGCCTGCCCGCGTCTTGCGGTTCAGCTGGTGTCGCGGTGATGTCAGAACGTCGCCTGCCCAATGTTTCGTCGCAATTGGACGTGGTCACAGGGGGTATTGGCTGCCGGAAAATTTTGGTCACTATTTTCATGCCTTCTATAGATACCTGAAAGTCGAGGAAAGATATTTAGGTAGATTCAGAAAGAGTTAGGCCGGCTTATCAGTAGATAAGTCGACCTAACTCAGAACCTACGCCGACTTATGTTTAAGCGTATGCTCAAACAGAGATACGCTTAAACATATCTAAGATACAATGGCTTGCGCCGTCCTATCTTAGATTGCAATATTTTGGATGGCCGCTAGGTGGCGCTTTCATTGTGGTCGGCGTAGAATATGTAAATGAGTTGATACGCCGATTCACGAACGTACGCCCGGCCGCCGCAGTCGATTTACACCGTTTCCGTAAGGCATTAGTAGGCCTAAAGTTATTCCACCTATTAGGTGGAATAACAATGTTAAAGTATGGCCGCCGTTCCCGCCGCGAGATTCAAATTTTTTACGTCCGCGAATCGGGATTTACGTAGTTTACGTCCACGTTGAAATCAATAGGCCCGTGCGACGTACTGAGCCACAATGCACACTGGGAAATGTAGTCGCCCGGCGCATGCGCAGTAAAAAAACAAGGTCAAAAACATGAGGTCAAGCCTCATTACCATAAAACACGCCCCCCTCCAAGACATTTGAATTTGGCGCCCTTACGCCCGCCTGCTTTAGGCTACGCCACCGTATATTAGCAGGCAAGTACATTGAGAATCATGTACTTGCCTAGCTAACTTACGGCGGCATAGCCTAAACAGGCTAAGCTACGCCGCCGCAAGTATGCACCCAGGTACCTGAATCTACCTATATGTCTTCTCATGGTGGGTATAGGTCAATCTAATATTTATTTTATTTTGATTGAGATCATCCATGAACTCCACCAGCTGTTCAATAGTTCCGTTCCACACCAGGAGTACGTCGTCGATGTACCTTAGACACGCCACACAGTGGCCGAGGTACATCGAGGACACATACACCCTCTCCTCCTTCCACAGGCCCAAATGAAGGCATGCATACGTCGGAGGCCCATGGCGCTACCATACATGTTACTCTTACCTAATGATAATTAATTCCTTAAAGTTTGAAAAAATTATGGGTTAACATGAACTCCAAGAGTTCCAGTACAAATTCATTATGTGCACCAAGCAGAGGATGTTCAAGCTCTAAAAAGTGGGCTGCTGCCTTTAGCTCCCAAGTGTATCTCCTAGTTGTGTACTTACCTTTAGCAATTCATTCACTGCACCTGAAGAGCGATTTAGTTTGAAGGTTCTTCTTACATAGGAGGAGTATTGACTTGCATTTGCACAAGCACCCTTCCAGTTTATTGTGGAAATAACCAGCGAACCCAAGCTTACCTGGCTGATTATCTCCAAAATTCCACTCCCCCCCCACCATCTTGATCAGAACTTAATAGAATATGTGACTCGGACAGTTTATGAGTGGACTATGGGCTAAGAGTCTTTGGGACACTTGCTTCACTATCACAAGCCCCTAAATCCTTGATTACTAGGACTGGATTCCCCTGTGAGCGAATGGTGGTTTGGATGGGTGTGCAGCTGCTTCCTGTCAGCAAGATAACCTTGTCTTTATTTTAACAAGTGTTGGTGAAGGGATTGGATTTGCTGTTTTAATTGAACATTTTTTCAATAAAAGCAATGTGTGTGCCACTTAGTGACTATCTTGGAGAGTTTATCTTTCCTTTTTTGTGTCAAAACTTTACAAAGGGCCAGTTTACTTTACTTCAAACATTGGGGTGGGACACTGACTGTAGACAGTGAGAGAATAAAATGTCCCAGCAATAGTGTCCCATCATTGGTGTCGGTGGGAGGAATAGTGTCCCATCATTGGGGTCAGTGGGAGGAATAGTGTCCCATCATTGGTGTCAGTGGGAGGAATAGTGTCCCATCATTGGTGTCAGTGGGAGGAATAGTGTCCCATCATTGGTATCAGTGGGAGGAATAGTGTCCCATCATTGGTGTCAGTGGGAGCAATAGTGCCCCATCATTGGTGTCAGTGGGAGCAATAGTGCCCCATCATTGTGTCAGTGGGAGCAATAGTGCCCCATCATTGCCTCTTACAATGAGCAGAATAATTTCTAACATATTAAGTATGAGAGTTTTCAAATTCAAATACATGCACAGGAACATGAAATATAGGAGGAATGTAGGCATTTTATCAGCTTTGTATTGTAGTTTGTGTATTCCTCTCCTGGTTTCCCTTATCCCTTTTCTGGGTGATGCTCTTATCCCTTTCCATTGTCCTGTGACCCCTGCTCCCCCTCCTCCTATGTTCTGGTTATTTTTAACCGCTGCCCTGGTGACCCCTGTCTCGTCTGTTGCCCTGGTGACCCGTTTCCCCATGTCTGTTGTCCTGGTGACCCCAGTTGCTCTTTTTTATTGTTTTGGTGACTTTATTCCACTTAAAGCGGAGTTCCACCCAAAAGTAGAACTTCCGCTTAATCTACTCCTCGCCCCCTTACATGCCACATTTGGCATGTAATTTTTTTGGGGGGGGAGTGGGGGGCTTCAGGAGGAGTGGGACTTCCTGTCCCACTTCCTCCATCCACCGAGGGGCTGCTATGGCGAATAGTCTAATCGCCTTTTGGCAGCCCCTCCCTGTAGGCGATCGCCTGGGACACGAGACAGGTCCCAGGCGATCGCCTGTCCAATCGGATGACGCAGCGCCGCTCGCGCATTCGCAGTGGGTGCCCAGCCGTGAAGCTGAAAGCTGTCACGGCTGGGTGCCCACACTTAGAATGAATACGCCAGACGGAGAGGAGGGGGGGGCAGAGGAGCGGAGCCCTGGCCGGCGCGTCGCTGGAACGTGGAGCAGGTGAGTGCATGTTTATTAAAATCCAGCAGCTACACTTTTTGTAGCTGCTGACTTTTAATAAACATTAAAAATGACCGGTACACCCCTTTAACTTTTCGCCTTGTAAACCCAGTTTCCCTCATCTCGTGTCTGGTGAGGTGACCTCCCTTTCTCGTTATTTCTTGTCTTGATCCCCCACCCCGACTGTCCAACTGTCAGATTGGTCAACATTTCCTTTTGCTGTCTGTGGGTTTTTTTTTTTTTTATCTGGTTGTAAGATTTAGATTTTTATAATAAAACACTGGTTTCTTAAAAAAAAAAAAAAAAAAAGAAGTAGTTCTAAATAGTCCAATAATAATCCAACAGAAAAATGAAGAGAACTAGAGATGATCCCAAGCAAGCACCAAGAGGATTCCGCGTGACAGAACAAAGATCAGGCCACTGTGCTAGCAATAATCACTGTGTTGCTGGGAGAGCACAATAGTTCTGCGGTAGGCATTCCTCCACTAACACTGTTGCGTTGATGTTGAAATCAAGGGATATTGTTTCCTGCAATCAAAGAAAATCACACCATCTATGGCCGGCTTTAGGCTTGGGGGTTGCAACAGAACATCCCACACTCTGCTTGAGTGCTTCCGTCATATACAGCATCCTCCAGTCTGAATATAGATATTAGATATTACAGCCGCTTGCAACCAAGAACTAGGCAGTACTCGTTTTGGCTGCTGAACTGGAACTGTTTATTTGTAACAAGAATCCAGGCCTTTATACACTTGAGGAGGTTCCCCGCTTCTGATCTTATTACCCTAACAATACAAACTGTAACCAGAAAGATTAGCCAATTAACTAGTAATTTAACCAGCCTAGGTGACTCAGAGGTTTGACCTTTGAAGTCAGACTTGTCGTCTTCTAGCTCGGAAGACACAGTACACATCATCAGTAGTATAAAACACAGAACTCCTTCACACAACTGTGTGTTGATGTTGAAATCAAGGGATATCATTTCCTGCAATCAAAGAAAATCACACCATCTATGGCCGGCTTTAGGCTTGGGGGTTGCAACAGAACATCCCACACTCTGCTTGAGTGCTTCCGTCATATAACGCATCCTCCAGTCTGAATATAAATATTAGATATTACAGCCACTTGCAACCAAGAACTAGGCAGTACTCGTTTTGGCTGCTGAACTGGAACTGTTTATTTGTAACAAGAATCCAGGCCTTTATACACTTGAGGAGGTTCCCTGCTTCTGATCTTATTACCCTAACAATACAAACTGTAACCAGAAAGATTAGCCAATTAACTAGTAATTTAACCAGCCTAGGTGACTCAGAGGTTTGACCTTTGAAGTCAGACTTGTCGTCTTCTAGCTCGGAAGACACAGTACACATCATCAGTAGTATAAAACACAGAACTCCTTCACACAACTGTGTGTTGATGTTGAAATCAAGGGATATCATTTCCTGCAATCAAAGAAAATCACACCATCTATGGCTGGCTTTAGGCTTGGGGGTTGCAACAGAACATCCCACACTCTGCTTGAGTGCTTCCGTCATATAACGCATCCTCCAGTCTGAATATAAATATTAGATATTACAGCCACTTGCAACCAAGAACTAGGCAGTACTCGTTTTGGCTGCTGAACTGGAACGGTTTATTTTGAACACGAATCAAGGCATTTATACACTTGAGGAGGTTCCCCGCTTCTGATCTTATTACCCCAACAATAAAAACTGTAACCATAAAGATTAGCTAATTAACTAGCAATTAACCAGCCTAGGTGACTCAGAGGTTTGACCCTTCAAGTTAGACTTGCCGTCTTCTAGCTCAGAAGACACAATACACATCATCATAAGTATAAAACACAGGACTCGTTCACACACTAGCAGACCTACTTACAATAAACACATTATGGCAGGAGGCCCCAGACAAGTGGTTTGCTGATGACTCTGCTATGAGTCCCAAGCTGGCAGAGACCATCATGGCCTCCTTAAAAATGTCCATTTGCATTACATAACAGAACATATTCCTAAATGCTTGAAGCTCCCTCAAATGCCAGGGTCCATAGTCAGTAGGCAAGAGGCTAGCATTCAGTCCCCTCGAAAACCCCATGTTCTGGGTGAGTCTATCACAGGGGTACCATGGTCACAGGTGGGGTATTCGGGAAGCATCTTATAACCGATAAGAAAATTATAGGATACAATGAAAACAAGACAGAAGCGGACTCGGTATAGAACTTTAATTGGTTTTCTTCAAGTATATTAGAATTCAGACATGTGAAAGCCAAGGCACAATTATCAATACAGACACGTTATTAGTGTATATAGATGACATTCATCACCTGGAAGTGAATATAGAACTACACACATGAATAAGCAATAAAAGCCAACATTAGTCATTGCCATATATTACATCATAAAAGGAAAAAAGTGACAACAGACAGTTACAAGTAAAGATCTTCTACCGAACCCACCATAACACTGTTCCTGAGATACGTCTCCATGAATTCCCACTCTGGAATATTAATGTCCTTTTAGGGTTGCCTTTAAAGTGGAGGTTCACCCGGAAATGACAATTTTTAACATTAGATTCATGCTTTAGGGGAATCGGGTAGTTTTTTTTAAATCAAAGCTGTACTTACCGTTTTAGAGATACATCTTCTCCGCCGCTTCCGGGTATGGTCTTCGGGACTGGGTATGGGACTTCCTTCTTGATTGACAGTCTTCCAACAGGCTTCCGACGGTCGCATCTATCGCGTCACGATTTTCCGAAAGTAGCCGAACGTCGGTGCGCAGGCGCCGTATAGAGCAGCACCGACGTTTGGCTTCTTTCGGCTACTCGTGACGCGATAGATGCGACCGTCGGAAGCCTGTCAATCAAGAAGGAACGCCCACTCCCGAAGACCATACCCGGAAGCGGCGGAGAAGATCGCTCTCTAAAACGGTAAGTACTGCTTCGTTTTTAAAAAAACTACCCGATTCCCCTAGACAAAATGAGCATAAATCTAATCTTAATTTTTTTTTTAGGGTGAACTCCTGCTTTAAAAGCTTTAAACTAGGGGATCCATTTCTGAAAACTACCTGTAGACCATTTGTAAGGTTCAGTAAAGACTCCAGTCCATCAGTTGTACCTGTGTGGAGGTGTGTATGTACCCAAGTCTCTACCACTTCCCAAATCCCTGTATATTGTGTTTACCAAGATGCCCATCTAAATTTTTTTTTTAGAAGGTTCATCTTCCAACAAAACAACGACCCAAAGCACACAGCCAAGATAACAAAGGAGTGGGAACGGGGCAACTCTGTGAATGTCCTTGAGTGGCCCAGCAAGAGTCCAGACATGAACCCGATTGAACATCTCTGGAGAGATTTGAAAATGCCATGTGCACCGACGCTCCCCATCCAACCTGATGGAACTGGAGAGGTCCTACAAAAGAAGAATGGGAGAAACTGCCCAAACATAGGTGTGCCGAGCTTGTAGAATCATAGTCAAAAAGACTTGAGGATGCAATTGGTGCCAAAGTGGCTTCACCAAAGTATTGAGCAAAGGCTGTGATACTTGTGTACATGGGAGGAGCCTGTGATACTTGTGTACATGGGAGGAGTCTGATAATTGTGTACATGGGAGAAGTCTGTGATTCTTGTGTACATGGGAGGAGCCCGTGATACTTGTGTACATGGGAGGAGCCTGTGATACTTGTGTACATGGGAGGAGCCTGTGATACTTGTGTACATGGGAGGAGCCTGTGATACTTGTGTACATGGGAGGAGCCTGTGATACTTGTGTACATGGGAGGAGCCTGTGATACTTGTGTACATGGGAGGAGCCTGTGATACTTGTGTACATGGGATTTTTTTCCTTTTTTATTTTTAATAAAATTTGCAAATATTTCAGAACAAACTTCTTTCACATTGTCATTATGGGGGGGATTGTTTGTAGAATTTTGGGAGGAAAATAATGATTTAAAGTGGAGGTTCACCCAAAAAATAAAGTTTTAACATTGGATTGAGGCGAATTACTGGAGGCAGAATCGGGTGTTTTGTTTAAAATCAATGCAGTACTTACCATTTTAGAGATGGATGTTCTCCGCCGCTTCCGGGTATGGTCTGCGGGACTGGGCGTTCCTATTTGATTGACAGCCTTCCGACCGTCGCATACAGCGCGTCACCAGTTTCCGAAAGTAGCCGAACGTCGGTGCGCAGACGCCGTATAGAGCCGCACCGA